>NW_009799100.1:4627570-4636675 GCF_000213175.1 Neurospora tetrasperma FGSC 2508
CCCCCCCACCCCCCCCCCCCCCCCAAACCCCGAACACCTAACGGACTCTTTATCGTCGCTCATTCATTCAACTTTATCGTGGTAATTGCATCCTTTCCATTCATTTTGCGACGCCTCGTGGACCGACGCTTGTCTTTGTCTTCACTTCACACCTCCAAATCGGCCCAGAAACAGTTGGACTGCCTCAGCCTTTCTAACTTGACCTTCGCACACTCTTTCTGACCGAACCCTTGCTTGACCTTGAAAACGCTCCCTTTCTCCTGCGATCCGTCTACTATCCTCGGTCCTTGGAGCTATCATCTTGACGGACATCGTTCTTCTCTGACACCTTTTCGTTGCATCTTAGTCAAGGTCTCAAAAAGTGAAGTCAAAGTCAACTGGACCTCACACTTGCAAACGAAACAAACAACAACCACAACAAGATACGCTACCCTCATCTCGACCGACCACAAGGGCGCTCAACGAAAGAGAAAAGTGCGGACAAGAGCGCCGCCAGCAACAATAGATGACGCAACAGCCGTCACTTTACTGCCGCCGATAGAGAGAGCAGCGCCATGCCTCCCAAGCGCAAAAGATCCGATCACCGAGGCCTGCCCGACTCTGGCCCCTCCAGACCTCCCCCTCACCGACCCTCCGATACGTCGCTAGGACAGCATGACCGAGGCTATGATGGAGGACGCGGTGGCCGTAATGGGAGAAACGCCCGGAGACCCGATCGTCGCGACTCGAATCAGCCCTACAACAATCCCAACCCCCCCATACCCTCGTCCGCTTCCCGCCCTCCGAGCTCTTCCTCGGCCAACAACCTACCGCCGATAAACACTGCACCGCCAACACCAGCCCCAAACCCGATCGCGCCGGCGCCGGCGCCTGCACCAGCTCCGCCACCTCAGCCAACATACTCGGCACCTCCTTCACCCATTCAGCCCGGTTACGATTATAGCATCATCACCGATGATCGCGTCTCCAAGTGGTCCAAAGGCGCGCGTCAAGAAGTCATCGACCATGGTGTCCAGTCACGCGACGACGAGGACCTTACCGAGGTTGCCGCCATATTCCAGGAACTCATCCACTCTGCTGTCGACGGTCGTCTTCCCGGTTCCGATGCTGGCAAGGTGATCAAGGATATACTGGGTCCCGAGCCTTCGGAGGCTGATCGTGCCGCCCTGGCTTTCGATGCCCATACCCTGTTTCTCGACACCGTAGCCACCTTTATGGACGTGGAAAATGCGCCTTTCCGGCCCCAGCTCCGTGATCTCATGTACGCCACAGAGGTGTCGACCACCCTAATGCGGCAAATCCTTGACCCTGCAGTTCTCCAGCCACTGGGCCTCGTCCGCGATACGTTCGTGCGTGTGGGCATCCGGCAATCGACGAACTTGCTCTATCGCCAGGCGAATTACAATCTTCTGCGAGAAGAGACAGAGGGCTACTCTAAACTTGTTACCGAACTGTTTACGACTAGCAGTGCGGAACCGCCATCTTCTGAGGTCGTGCAGGCTGCCTTCAACAAGGTTATGGGCCTTATTGGAACATTTGACCTGCACCCAGGCCGCGTTCTCGATGTCACGCTGGACGTGTTTGCCTCAGTACTTATTAAACAGTTCAGGTTCTTTATCAAATTCCTGCGCGTGAGTTCCTGGTGGCCTCGTACCCAAATCAAACTCCCACCCGACACATTTGTTGGCGGTTTACCTATATGGGCCCTTCCCGACCACTCCAACTGGGTTGCGAGCGAGGAGGAAGAAAAGGCTATTGCTGCCCAGCGTTTAAAACGCGATGTTGCCTTCTGGGACAGAGCACGCAAGATTAAACTTGATGCATTTTTCGAGCTCGGCGGTAGGCAGGTCACCAACTTGGAAGACGAGGAGCTTCCGGATGCCAGCAGGAAGAGCGGACAGGAGAACAGTATTGAAAAGGATTGGATCAAAATCACCAAAACCCTACCACCTACCGGCAACCGTGATGCAGCCCAGATGCTGGGCTTCAAGTTGCGTTTCTATACAACTGAAGCTAGGGATAGTGAAGACATGCTCCCTGCAAACCTTCTCTATCTTGTAGCCCTCCTCATCAAGGTTGGGTTCATCACCCTGACAGATCTTTGGGAGCACATTTGGCCGCCGGACGACATGATGGAGGCTGTCAAAGAAGCCAGGTTCAAGGAGCTGGAAGAGAAGGAGAGGGCAAACCGACCAGGAGGTGCCGCTAATGCGTTGATGATGGCCGGAGCCCTTCCAGATGACATGGCCCCTCCTCCAATGAACAGTCGCCGCGACATGGCCCATGGAAAGACTGATGCTGATACCAAGTCCACGACCGAGACTGCCGAAGAGAAGCCCAAGCTTCCAGAGCCTGATGACCAAAAGGTTATTCTTCTCAAGTGTCTTCTCACGATTGGTGCTATCCCGGAATCTTTGTTCATCATAGGACGACATGACTGGATTCTTCAAGCGCATCCCGACCTTATTCCTCTTGTACACCGTATCCTTCACCACTCTGTCGAAACCGTCTATCAACAAAGCCGCCCTCAACCGAAATCTTCGTCTTCGGCCAATTGCCCTGGCAAGAAACTTCCAGACCCGGACCAATCTGGGGTTCCCAAGGGAAGTATTAGGCTCGCCGCCGTCACTCCTAAGCGCGCCTTGAGATGGCCGTTCCCGGACGCTGAGACCAGTGAAGGAGGTGGATACCGCTTTTACTGGGACGAGTGGGCGGATAATGTTCCTGTCTGTCAAACTGTCGACGACATCTTCACGCTCTGCGATACCTTGGTAAACGTAATTGGCGTGAGCATCGGCCAGGATGCTGGTCTGATTGCGAAGCTCACAAGCATCGGCGCCAAGAGCATGGCTGACGATCAGTCACCGGCCAACCGTTCCCGCTGGCTGTTGCTACTCAAACGCCTGCTTGTGCCTTCCTTGAGTTTGCTGGAAACCAACTCCTCGGTTGTTGATGGTGTCTGGACCCTTCTCAAACAGTTCCCAATTCATGTGCGATACAACGTCTATGCCGAATGGTACGAGGGTCAGACATCCCGACTCGAACCCATGAAGAAGGCGTTCGCACGAACCCGACTAGAGACGCTCAGTACCATGAAGCGTTTGTCTTTAACGAATATCCCACAGATGGCCAAGACCCTTGCCAAAACCGCTTATCCATCACCCGGCATCGTTTGCAAGGTCGCGCTGCAGCAAATCGAGTCCTATAGCAACCTGATTGAGGCCTTCGTGGAGTGCGCCAAGTATTTCACAGACCTTGGTTACGATGTCCTCGTTTGGTCTGTTCTTAGCTCTCTTGGTGGACAGCAGAGAAGCCGGACACAAGAAAGCTCGGTGCTGCTTACCAGCAAATGGCTCCAGGCCCTGTCCAGATTCTCCGGCAAGGTCTTCCTCCGCTACTCTACTATGGATCCCACACCTATCCTTCGTTATGTGGACAACCAGCTTTCCAAGGGTAACTCCACTGACCTCGTCATCCTCAAGGAGTTGATCTCTTCCATGGGAGGTGTGGTTTCAGACTTGGATTTCACCGATGCACAGCTTCATGCCATGACTGGTGGTGAGCTTCTAAGACGCGAAACTCTAACCAACTTGGGCGATAAGCGTTATACTTCAACCAAGAGTGCCGACCGACTCATTCAGGCGCTCATGACGAACGGACTTGCTGGCCGCCTCCTCGCCAACATTGCTCAGTACCGCCAAAGCGCCATTTCTGCGGTCGTTCAAGGCGATGCTCATATCAAGTACCTAGCCACCATGGCAGACGATACTCACCAGGTGCTACTGCAGTATCTGGACCTTCTCCGCAGTAGTCTTGATGGAGATACCTTCAACAACCTTGTTCCCAGTGTCATTCGACTCATGCGCGACTACGGTCTTGGGGCAGGTCTCGCGTTCTTGATCGGACGGGCCAGTATTCGCACGGCTATGAATCGAGTCCGAGGCCAGTCGGAGAGTCAGGCGCCGGTTGCCTCAGCTGCCCCTGACACGGACGGAGATGTGACCATGACTACAGCAAATGGCGATGATACTGTGAATACGCTTGCCGCCGACGGCCAAACTACAGCCTCGGCTCAAGGCGCAAATGAACGGAAAGTGGATCCCGTTTTGGAGCCTTTCCAACCTGTCATTGACGAGATTCCCACTGTCCTGTCAGAGGATACTCTCCGATACCTCACTCCCACCTGCTACGTCCTCTTCTGGGCTTTGCAGTTGGGCGACCTTTCTTTCCCGCAGGATAACTACAGTGACGAAATTAACAGGCTCAAGAAGCTTGCTAGGGAGGTAATGAATGACAGATCGGACATGACACGAGCTGGAATGAACAAGAAGACGCAGAAACAAGCCGAAATCAACGCTCGAGTATCATCTCTTCTCAAGGAAAATAGCGAAGAGCTCCAACGATACTCGAAATTCCGCTTTCAGCTGAGCAGACAGCTTACTACTTGGTTCCCGGCTGATATCACGAAAGTCGATGTGACGGCAGATACCATGCTTGAGGAATGCATCCTTCCTCGGTTGCAGCTTTCTGCTTTGGATGCCGAGTACAGCTTCAAGTTCCTCAAGTTCCTTCACGAGTTCTCAGCACCAAATTTCAAGCTCATGTCACTCTACGACCGACTATTCAACCACAACAGGCTCCGCAGTATGCTCTTCACTTGCACTGTACGTGAAGCGGAGCACATCGGTCGGTTCTTGAAGTGCATTCTCAGCGAGCTCTCGAAGTGGCACGGTGACAAGAATGCTTACGAGAAAGAAGCATTGGGCTCGAAGGAGGTGCAAGGAAAGAAGACAAGGAACTACGTTGGTTTCGCTACTGCTTTTGACGCGGATGGGAAACCCACGGCTTTTGTTGAACACGATGCGTTCCGTGACCTCCTCTTCAAGTGGCATAAGGAGCTCAACTCAGCACTAAGAGCATGCCTCAATGACATGGAGTGGATGCATATCAGGAATGCCATTACCGTTTTGAAGGCTGTCATCGACTTCTTCCCAGCAATCAACTTCATGGCCGAGAAGTTCTTGGAGCAACTCAAAACCATCACTGAGCGAGAGGCTGCATCCAAGAACGCTCCTGAGACCGAGGAAGGCCATCGAGTCGATCTTTCGGTCACAGCACAGACGGCGTTCTCTGAGCTACAGAAGAGGAAGTCCAAATGGATCTTGGTTCAGGCATTCCGCCCTGGTACAGTAAGTGCATCGGCTCAGGCTCCGACGCGTACAAACGCTGACCGAGCACAGACGAGTGATTCGAAGGAGGAAGGCAAGTCCTCTCTTCGCGCTGCGACAGTAGCCCTCAAGCCCAGTTCTCATGGGCGGAAACAAACCGCCGCCGAGGTTGAAGATGGTGAAGTCAAGGATAACAGAAGTGGAAGTGCAAGATCTAGCGCGGGCTCTGGAAACCAGAAGGACTCGACTCCGACAAGAAACCTCCCTACTAGGGAAGCGCAAAAGGACGCTAATCCTCCACAAAGATCGATGGGAGGTAACGGGCCGCCTCCTCGACCTCCAGCGCCTAACGCAGGCCCGCTACCGTCCAAACTCCCTGGAAACCGCAATGATGTCAACAGACCATCAACTCTAAACCCTGGCGGCCGCGGCCTGCCCAGCAATCCTGATCTGCCAAGGAGACCAGATGTGCCAATTCCAGAGGTTTTCAGCGCCAGTCAGTTCAACCGAGGCCAGCACAACATGAACAACAGAAGAGAGCCCCCTTCATCTAGGGATAGCCGTGATGCCCGAGAGCCGCGTGAGACTCGGGAGCCGCGCGAGACACATCCCCGTGAAACGAGGGAGCCTGTGCATGGTCGGGATAGCAGAGACTATCGAGCCCCGGAAACGTCACGCCCTGAACGACCGCGCGACTTCCCATCAACCGACAGGCGTCCCGCGGAACCGCCTACAAGGGACTCGTCTCGCCAAATCGATAGGGATTGGCCGAATCGTGCAGAACTCCCACCTCGTTGGACTGAGCCTGCAGCTGCTCCTGGCCGTGATGGCCGGCAACCACGAGACAGAACGCCCCACGGTGCTAACCGGCACGATGGAAGACTCTCTAGGGAAAATGCAGGTGCGGCACCTTCACCGGCTGCGCCATCTCACAATGACGCACCAGAGCCGCCTATCAACCCGGAACGTGCTCGACTTCTAGCAGAAGCCGAACAGAAGCAGTCTCTTCCCACCCCACCGAGAGCTGCCGAACAGCAGCATTCTCACATCAACCCGGCGAGAGCTGCTCTCATCACCGACATTCGTGAGCCGCAGGGCCGTTCCTCGTCCAGGGACCAAACTCGCGAACGGCCTCCTCGTACGGAATCTCCCAGGGCATCTGAACGGTCGGCGAACAGCCAAGCCGATAACGCTCGCGACGACCGTCAAGGTCGCCATCGACATGCGGATTACCACAGCAGCAGCCGTGACGGTCATGCTCACGGAGATAGCGGATCGTTACATGGCCGCCTAGACCGCCCCGCTGAAATGGAGAGACCAGGAGGATCCAGAGATGGTTCATACAATCAGCCTCCTCCTCGTGGCATGGACCATGACCATGGCAGACCTGTCCAACAAGATCCTAACTACGGTAGGCTGAATCCTATCCAGTCAGTCGTCGACAGCGGACCGGCACCAGTACTGGCAGCGACTTCGGGGTCCGGTGGTCCACCTCCATCAGGCCCACGGGGTCGTGGTAGGAATAACGCTAGAATGGGTCCTGCTAATGGAGTCCCAATACGTCCCGACGGCCGGTTCCCGGGCATGGAAGCCAACCGTACCTCTTCACCCGATCGTCAACCCCCGACTGGCCCTTCGTCTTCCCGACAGTCGCGTAGAGGTCAGTATGACAATGCAGGCGGCAATGTCAACGCAACACCTTCTTCCCTGCCTGCCCAATCTCCGGGTGTCCATCCTGATCGGATGAGCCACATCAACCAGCAACCACAGCAAAGCGGTCAATCAAGTCAGCAACAACAACCACAAGCTGGACCTCCGCCGCCTCCGCCCCAACCTCCTTCGGCTCCGGGCGTTCATCCTGATCGGTTGAACCAAATCAATGGTCCACCTAGCCATCGACCAACTGGCCCAAGTGCCCATAACCGGCCTCCGATCAACACCCCAGATCGGCCCTCCATGTCTGCACCCAACAACAGCGGACGGCAACAACCGTCTGGACAGCATGGCTCGAACTTCGTCACTCCTACCGGCCCATCAGCTTCTAACAATGACCGCATGCGATCTGGCGGAGGAAGCAGACAGCTTCGTGGTATCCAGAACATGCTTGACAAAGCATCCATGGACGCTCGTGGGCCTGGTTCGCGCATGCGCGGGTCGTCAAGAATCAACACCATGGTGGACTCGGATGCCCAAGTACTAGCTGGTGCATCACCTGGCAACACACCTGTCAATGACAGGCCCGACCCCCTCAGAGACATTCGGGAGAGCGGTTCGCGCAGGGAAATGAGCACGGATCGCGGCGATCGGGAACGGGACCGTGGCAGAGACACCAGAGATCGGGAACCTAGAGATCGGGAGCCACGTAGTGGTCTGGCGCCCATCCAAGTTGTCGGCGACAGTCGTGAGGATTCCTCGTCGATCCCACACGGCGGTCATTCCCGTGGTGACGTGAACGGAGAAGGGTACGGCTCCAGCAGCAGAGGAGGAGCCGGCGGCGACCACGAGCGCGGAAGTAGCCGGCACCATAGCTCTCGTTCGGAGAGAAGCGACAGACCTTCGAGAAGAAGCAGCCGTGAGCGCAACCCTGGTGGTGGTGGTGGTGGTGGTGGTGGTGACGGCAAGGAATCGAGCTCTAGAAGCGACTATTCCAGGGAAAGCAGGAGCCGCGGCGGCGGCGGTGGCGGCGGCCCATCGACGGCCAACGCACCTGGTGGCCCCAGTGCCGACCTTATGACGGGCGGGTCGTCGCGTGACCGGAGATCCGGCCGCGATTCAAATGCAGGCAGCGGATCTGGTCACAGAGGCGGTGGAGGAGACATGCCGCCGCCACCACCCTCAAGAGAACCCAGTCACCGCGGCCATGGCAGCCACAGAGGTGGAGGCGATGGATCAGGTCATAGCCAGGGTGGAGCGCCGCCTATGGGAGGTGGAAGGAGTGATGGCCATGGTAGGCCACCTCGAGAATCAAGATCATCCAGGCCTAGCGGACCTGGTGGTGGTCATGATGACATGAGAGGAGGCGGTGATGACAGGTCAAGGAAACGGAGAGGTGATGGAGTAATCGATTCGTCTCAGGGGCTTGGAGGCCATCAGGACAAGCGGCCGCGTCGCTAGTAGCAAGGCGATCCGCATACATCTGATGAGTTGATATTCCAGACAAGGGAAAATAAGGAAGAGGAGGCGGAGCGGAAGAGAAAGGAGTACAAAGAGAAGCACTGGAAGATGATGGCGAAGTCGAGAAATGAGCCCACCATGTCAGCCGTTGCACACGGTGACCCAAGCTTTACCCCGAGTATGTGGCAGCGTCCTGGTAGGATACTGGATGATGTACGCATATCGACTGTAATGAGGAGGAACTCACTAGAGGCATATCCCGCTGATATTCCATCACGATTCCGTATCCAGATGGGGATAAAGGAAATCCAACGAAAAATTGACGAAATCGTGAACAAAAACAACAACTAAGGACAACGTGACTGTCCGCCATCCATGAGGGTGAGAGCGAAAAGGTCAGCGAACGACAACTATCCATTCTACCTGTACATTATTACAAAAAACAAAACATTGTGCTTTTGCCGCATTGTTTGCATTGCATGCATGGATTCGGTGTAGTCGTTTTGTTATTTTAGACTTAGGCTACATACTTGGTATGGGTATGAGGGTATGTATCCTATGGTGATGATTTACTTGGGGTAACAGATGACGTCGCATTTTTGTCAGCTCGAGCGTGACGATGATGATAATTCAAGAACAAAAAAAGTAGCGAATTCAATGTTGAACCTGAACTCTAGACTAACTTGCTTGTCGCAAAGGTATTAATATATTTTAGGGTTTCCTGTCTTCCATTCAAGACACCTTGTGTGAAAGTATGATGAAAGTATGTTTACCCGCCCCTCCTTCTCCTCCCAAACCAAACCAAACCAAACCAAACAACAAC
>NW_009799100.1:4641525-4665388 GCF_000213175.1 Neurospora tetrasperma FGSC 2508
AATGTACGACGTGGTGAAGTGGGCTTCGTCTTCTCCCTTTTCTGTGTTCGTACCAGTGCAGTTGGGGTTGCCATTTTTCCTTTTTTTTATCCCGTCTTCCCTATAACGTATATGAGAAGTTTATATATGCTTCGAATCCATGACCCTGACGAGTGACAATGACAAGTGGTAAGCCAAGACGGCTTCCGCAGGCTTCTTCGCTGTCCACTTTCAACGCTTGCACCCCATTTCGATCTTTTGTGTGTGGTGTGTGGTGTGTGGTGTGTGCTGACGATGCTGACGCTGACCTTCCTCAACGGCTTCGGCCCGCTCGCATGCTCGGCGGCACGGCAACGGGCTGGTGGGGAGGGGGGCTGGCTGGCTGGCTGGCTAGCTGGGCGGACGTTTCATCTCGATACGGTCGTAATCCGTCTTTAGCGGACCTCCTCTTTTCTTTCCTTCCCTTCTCGGTCATTTCATTACATTTTTTTCCGTGAATTTTTTTTCTAAACCTCTTCACGGAATCAGGTAAAGTTCAATCAGGCACCATGCCCGTAGTGTGTGAAATTGTGTTTAAATCTTGAGAGGAATACTTCTTGCAACATGTTCACCCGTTACAGAATAACCCCCATGATTCCGTCGTCCATCTGCTTTTCAGTTTCGTCGTGAAAAGCAGGCGGCTGGGGGAAAAAAAAAACACTTCTTGGAATTATCCCATTCGCGCAGCCAAAAAGTTTGTGCAGCAGCAGCAGCAGCAAAGAAATTTTGCTTGCTTCGTGACCAACAGAATTTCTTCCCCAGACAGAAAGCGTCGCATTCAAGAGGGGAACGGACGAATAAACACCGGCCTTCCTGTCCGCAAGGCATCTCACGCAAGACGGGGCTCGGATGCAAAGAGGGTTACACTAGTAATGGGGACAATCGGGGACCTATTAAACTACTCAAATGTAGAAGGTTTCAAAGGGAAGGAAAGAGAAACTAGCGGTCTCCATACCTTCTACCAGTCGGCGCGAACCTTTTTTTTTTTGTGGGTGGCAGTTTGGCAGACTATCCAGTGTGCATGAAGACGGAAAACTTCGGTCCAAAGAAGAATTTACCTGATGTAGTGTATGATTGTCTCAGTGGGAATTGTCTGATATAAACGTGAATATACTCTTTTCAACAACCACCACTCAGGTGATACATAACACGGGCCATGCATACATACAACACGATCGATGGCCCCTTTTCTACCTCTCTATGCTATTTTTCTAATGGTTGGTTCGCAAATGGACAAATGATGGATGCCCATTATTTAACCGTCGTAACCTTGTCCCGTCTGTGTCAATCTGGGGTTGTCGTGACACATAACGTTCAGCATGTGCAAACAGCCAGAGACGTATCTGGTAGGGTAGCTTTGCAAGTTGCAGCGGATGAACATGACGACTGCAACACAAAAAGCCATAAGAACGGGGATGGAGACGGGTAGAAGCGGTAGGCGGTTTTTGAAAATGAAAACGGCTGCTGTTTCTCTGCGCCCGTTGATAGAGGCAATTCATTCTTGTCTTCAAGGCTCACGTGTAACGAGGACAGATCTCTCTAGTTTCTCTTCAGTTGACCGTTCATGTCTCAAAAGAGCCATTCTCGCGATTGGTCCTCGTCGTCGGCCACTCATGTTATTTGTTATATGCGCCCTGGCAGCAGATACACAGTGTCCCATGTACCTTGACGTGCGAATCGCCAATACTATCCTCACTAGTGCTGCCGTGTCAGGTCGCATTGCATGTGCAGCTCTCGGTTGTAGCTTTCCGCTCGACAGTGTAGGCATGTAACTTTTGTCGAGCTTGTCTTTTACGATGCGAGGTTCTTCTTCCACTTCGCTTCTTTCATACATAGATGCGAGCACACCGCCTGCGCCAGGTTGTCAACTCAGCGTCAACCTGCAAGGACTACGCGCAGTCTCGTCGAAAGATGGGCGGTATTGATATTCATTCGGATGTCAATCATCTATACTGCGTTATTGAAACTGAAAGCCAGACAGTCAAGATAAATATCGAAACTGAAGGGTCTCAGGGTTGACCGGGCGTTCGGCAAGGAGACTGGTGGGGGACTCGGATCGGAACAACCTCTTGGTTGGAATGTCTCCTGAGCGAACCAGGAAGTACAGTAGCCATCATATCTGGCACATAACAGCCCTGCGAGGAGTCTTGCTTGGAGGTATGTTACTGTACAGTGTGGAAGCCCCAAATCAATGGCGTGTGCTGTGATACTTCTCTGGTCAAGAGTGGCTGGCTTTTTGCCTTGTGACGGCCCAGGCCAGCGATGCCCAACGACGGGCAGCGGTTTGCGATTTCGGTTTCGAGGTAGCGAACCGACCCCCGATAAGATCATGTTTCGATAACTGTAGGGCAACGTACTTGAATCCCAATGCTTCTCCCACCTGTTCCCGCCCTGGCAGAGTCGGAAAAAGCAGATGACTTCGCCAGACTACATAATACATATGCGAGTACGGGCGCACAGCATAGGGCAGCTATTAATTGGCAGGTCGCAAGCCGACTGACATCGAGACTTGCTCTTGCTCAAAGGACCCGGGGTGTAAGAGGCGCTTCGTGGGAATGGTATGCAAAGTTAGTTGGACAGCATACAGTTCGGTTCTCCACGCAAAACACTTTTGAAATGTCACGATAGGCAGGTGAACTTGTGGCGTTTTCGGGTAAAGTAGCCTTGATCTCCGGGTGAGCCGTCGTCCTTTACCCTCATTTCATCCTGACTTTCAGATGATCAACAACGTGTTGCATGTACACGTGGCGATTGTTGTTCGCTTGCGTGAATTTCTCTTGAAAAACCTGTTGTCCCCTTTCTCTGAAGAATAATTGCTGAATCGACAGTTGTGAGCAGGCCAAAGCAGCGACAAGACTGAAGGCTCGTTTTGTGCCTTGGACATGGTCGCATCTCACCAGGGCAGCATTCCCAACACACGCAGCGCACCCAGTATGCCCGTGCAATGAATTACTGGTACAGGCTTGTGCTCCAACGACAGCCCATCACCGGCGCTGCTGCTATCGCTGTTGCCAGACAAATGTCAATGGACGCATCTGGATGGAGCGGCGGGAGCGGTTTCTCGACCGTGGTTGGTTGGAATCACAAAAAACTCGAGACATCAGTGGCGCGGACTTTTCTCCTCCGGTGTTCCATGCTTGCTGCCTACATGAGCGAAAGAGGCGGTCTAGCTGCCCAACTCGAGAGCCTCAATCAGCGATTTTACAGACCCCTTTTCAGCCTGACCCCAATCAACGCCCTTCAACTTCTGTGCTGCTGGGTCATTGAGGCTGATCGAGGTTAGTCCCCAGAGCTCATCGACCACAAAGCTCCTGATACGTGGCCATGGATGCATCACGAGGGCACCGAGTCTCTTACGAGCGTCCATGATGCCCTCTTGTTTCCGTTGTTCATCTGTACCGTCCACAGATGCCTGTTCAGAGCCGTAGGACCGACCGAGCGCAGCGACGGCGCCGTAAACCCTGATACAGGCCTCGATCTTGCGAACGTTACCTGTCTTATAGCAGGATTTCTGGGCCTGTAGGCATAGGCTCTTATAGTTGATCTGGTCACATGTTTGAAAGATGCCCACATGGAGCAGGAAAGCAGTGATCTCCAATGTCGGGACTAGCACGCGGTCCTGGCCTTGCCTGCTCTTAAGATTGCGAAGGAGTGCAGTGCACACGGCGTCTGTCTTCTTCTTCGACTGTTGGCAAAAGTCGCACAGGGCAGCTCTAGTTGCAATGACAAGCTCTTCGTTTCCGGTGTCGGCGGATGAGACAAGTCCGGCCAGGAGCTCCTCCATCCAAACATCCGGGTCAGCTTTAAGAGTGTCTGATATACTGGGTTGTAATGTGTCTTCGAATAACAAATTAAGCAAGAAGCCGAAGTAGGCTCTGGAAGAAAAAGTTGATTCGCGAACCCTAGCAGAGCAACTGGAACCTGTCAGCATCTTTGTTGACAACAACGTCAGGCAATCGGACTGGACTCACTTCGCTTTAAGAACCAGAGCTAGAGCAGTCTGCGCTTCAGCTCTTACTTTGTCCAACTTCTCGGCTGCAAGACGCAGAATGCGCAAGAACAACGCTGAAACAACCCGGACAGCCTCGTTTGTGGGAAGTCGATCGAGTCTCTCCCAGAGGAACTTTGTTGCTTTAATAGCCTGCAAGCGGACTAGAGACCCGACGTCACCCCGTGCATTGGTGGTGTAGTCGTCCAAGCCGGCGGCAATCAGCTCGAGAAATGTGTCAACATTTTCTCGCAATATATCACTCTGAGTTAGACTAGAGAGGATAGAAACTCGGGTTTCGATGTCATTATCACTCTTCCAACGCTCGACAAAGGCGCTGCACATTAAGCTTCTGTCCTGCTCAGCGACCTTCAAAGTCGCAAGTACGGAGTACGACATGGCGAGCGCAGCGAAATATCCCGAGGCGGTAGTTGCTCGACCAGATGAACGATAACGAACAGCGTCAGCCCATTCGCGTACGACGTTTTCACGCTCAGCATCTTCACAGAATATGAGCAGAACAAGCGCAGCTTCAGAAGCTACATATATGATTTCCTGCTCGGGACGGACAAGCCATTTTGCCAGGTTAGCTTTAGCAAGTCCTGCAATCCTGCTAACCTGTTCAGGTCTAGGTGTCATCTTCGCAACCAGGCTGGAAATCTCATTGCCACTTTTTGCAAAGAGGGCTCGTCCAGGCAGCAATACCTTTTCGGGCAACCTCAGCGTAGCGCCATTACTGGTCAGTACAGATGACTGCAAGACCGGGAAGGAGGATATGATCAAAGAGCTCGCTCCCTCCGCGATCAATTCCGGTTTACGGTATGTTGTGATGTTGGCATCTGTCAGGATTTCTGTTAACCCCGCAAGAGAATTGGAAATGAAGTTCGGGATAGAGTCGTGGGAAGCGGTGCTTCCTGCGTCTTGAGACGCGCTTGCAGTGTTCGGGAATGCGTCGAGCAAGGATGCAAAGCTCATAAGTAGCCCGTGTCTTTCCTCCACTTGCCGTACTTGCAGTGACTTGATCCGGTCAAGGACCATAGTCATGAAGTGCGTGAGCCTTGCAGCCGAATCGGGGACGCCCACGGCAAGCTCTGAAGCAATGGTGCCAAAGGACGCTCCTGCTGCTCTTCTCGCCATGGCGTCGAAATCGCCGATGCCCCTCCAGCCGAGGAGCGCGTGCAAAATGGCCTCGCCATACTGACTCGATAATTTGGTGACATTCAGGGCGACCTCCTGGAGAGCTCTGGATCTCCGAGCTACAGCGTGGTAGTCAACTGTTTGGACCACCCAAATTCCCTTCTCAACCGTATCAGGATGACGGCCAATCAGTTCCTGCAAGGCGGCAGAAGAACCACGTCTGATGTTTCCTGATGGATCCAGGCATGCAGCCACCACGAGTTCCGTAGCCAGAATTTGGAGCATAGAGGCCTGTTGGTTGTAGGATCTGGCTGATATCGTGGAGCCGGTGGGGACTGCAAGCAGTTCCTTTGTACTATATCTACGTGCGAGTGCCCATATGCCGAAGCACGCCGCATCTCGAACATTGGTGCCGATAGATCCGCCAGAAGTTCCTCGCCTTTCGAACGAAAGCCCGGTCAAAAGGGCATTGATGATGCCATTGAGATTTTCTGCCGGGGGTGAACGTCTGTATAGAAGGTGGGATAGAGTGAGCATCAGCCCATGCCACTCGAGAGGATCAACGGCGCCAATGTCCATGACTGGCGGTGCGTTTGTATCCTTGGGGTCCTTGACCCATAGGACATTTTTGTTCAACGAGTCAATCACGGCCTCGACAACTTCTGAGGCCATGTCAGGATCAAGCTTCAAGGTGATGACACTCAGCGCTTTGCTAGCAGCGAACCGGACTGGCGTATCATTGTCTGCGAGATTTTCGAGTAAGAAACCAATGGTGGTTTCAATAATCTCCATGCTCGACATATCTTGCCTGGACACGCGCAAGATGGAAACCGCGAGTGACCGAATCACCTTGATCATTGTCTTGCGAGCCAGTGCCGATGACATGACTGAACCGGCAGCATTTTGATCAGTGGCAGCCCCATGAACTTCGTGAAACAAAGTCAGCAGATATTTGTCCATGTCGGAGGTATCGATTGACGAGATAAGAACGCCGGACAGGAAGGAGAGAACGCCGATGTAATGGTAAGGTGTTCTTTCAAGTCCCTCTTGAGGGCGAAGAGCGGAGAGAGCCCAGTTTACTAAGGCATCCATTACGCCAAGTTGCTGCATATCTCTGCGCATGGAAACACGGACCAAGAGGGCTTTTGCGGCATCGCGCTCCTTGCCCGGGGAGGCAAGATACTTGATGGCCAGAGGCAGAATGCGAGTAGTTATACCGGGAAGACCTCGAGGCCACTGAAAACCGGGAATAGGCACGAGATCATCCTGCTCGATATCGGTTGATGAGATGGTGGCCAAATCAAAGGGGGCAAGCATAAGGTGTGAAAGCCACAACAAGACAATATACCTCTCCTCCCAGGTCCACTGCGGACCGCTACCGGCGGCGGCGGTGCTGGCATCAGTCGAGGAGGGCTGTGCGTCTTGGTGTCTTTCTGACTCCTCAAGGGCAGAGAGTACAAGCTCGAGGTACTTTGTCTCGTTGTTGAGAAAGCGGACAATGACCTTTTCACCACGAATCTTGCAGAAGGTGTACAAGATCTTGCAAATGGCCCTCGGCAACGGAGTCAACAGATCCGATCTGGTTGAAAGCAGTTTGTTCCGGTAGCGAGATTGCTGATACTCGAGGAAATTCTCGGCAAGGATGGGAAGCCATTTCGGCAGCCAGGGATCCAGAAGCTGTGGGAGTTCTTGGAAAGGATCAAGGAGCTGTGGATCTCATTAGTTCTCGCTGCCATCGTATACGACTGTAAAGACACTTACTCCGGAAATGATGCGCTCCAGCTCACGAGAACGCACACGGGATCTGACTACAGTGCCACCGGAGCCATTCTGCTTCCTGAGGAAGGGGACTAGGGAGGTGTCGAAATCGGCGATGAGGTCATTGGATATTTTTTGTAGCTTGATGTCCAAGTCGTCTTCTGGCGCGTCCATGATGATGACACAGTCTACTATACCCTCGAAGTTTGACAGTCTAGTAGGATTGAGTGATGGACAGTCGGTGATGATTTCAAGTAAGATGGTTGGTTGATGCCGGCTTCACTTTGGAGTACGGTGCCTGCCGTGAGACTGTGAGGGGAGACTGCCAAGAAAGACAGCTCATTGGCGCTGCCGTCGGTACAGTAGCCTGAGTGCCGATGTACCCCGCTTCTACAATCACTGCAAAACATTCCACTGCTCACTCTCGACGGGACAATATCGAGAGAAGGAGCAGCCAGCAACTACAATCAAATCAAGAAGGCAGCATGGACACGCGCTTCGTTCATGTATCATCGAAATCTCTGCACCTGCCTCAACTGCAGTGGTCAAATGAACGATCGGAGGCCGACGTCGGAAGGGTTTCTCGCTACCTTAGGCAGCAGTACGCTTCACGGCACTTGGCAGTTGTTCTTGCTGTGTTCGTCAATCGCAGCGGATCACAACAACTGAACAACAACCTAACAAACAGCTCACGACCTTCTCACCACAGCCGGGCATTCAGACACAGGTCACATCGGGCACAGCATGAATCGGTCCCGATAGTGTCGATACTGTTTGGTGTCTTTATTCAAGTACACCATGGCATGGTCCAATCTACCCTCATGTTCGACCCATACATATTCCAAGGTACCAAACAGACCAAACACCATTAGAACTACTGATTACCACAAGGAAGCCGCCCGTATTCCATTCCACTTGGTATTACATTACACCACCCTCATATCGTACAGCCATCGAACCCCAAACGCCATCGTAGAAACCGCGCCCATTCGAAAATGAAAACAAAAACACTAAACTACTTCTTGATCGCCGTCAACGCGCCCACCAGCACATCCATGGCCGAGCTGTGTGTTGCTGCCGTCGGCCCCTTGCCTGCCTCGGCTGGCCCTGCCCAGCTGATGCCCAGCTGGTTCTTGGAGTTGCGGTTGTGGGCCCAGATCGAGTCGGCGTTCTTGAGGATGGCGTCCCGGAAGTTGTCGTGCGGCGCTACGTTGTGGAGGTAGGCCAGATTGCGCACAAAGACGCCCTTGAACTGACTCCCGTCATCGCCACAGTTGGGTTCGCACCGGTCGATTTCGCGGATAATGCCGTTTTCGTCCTGAAGCGCCTTGAGCGCTGCATTCGCGATGGTGACGGCTTCGGCCAGATAAGACTGGTCGCCCGTCGCCTTGGACAACTCCACCAGGCCGCCCAAGATGACGCCCTGGTTGTACGACCACGTCGGCATTTTGTTGTTGACGCAGCCCTGGTCCGTCCTCTTTAGCCCGTCGTTGATGAGGCCCTTGTCGTTGATCAAGCCGCTCTGTTTGAACCAGTTCCACGCCTCGACCGTCTGGCTTATGTACCAGTCTTTCCTCGGCGACTCCCGGTTGGCGAGACTGGCGCCTAGGGCGATGTACAGTTCGTTTGCAATGGCGTTCTTGTATTTCCTGTCCTTGCTCCACCATATTCCTCCTCCGCATGTCGAGTCGAGGCCATTTACCACCATATCATCATAAATGGTTTGCGCAGCGGTGAGCATGAAGAGATCGCCTGTTGCGTCCCATCCCCGGACCAGAGCCAGTCCCCACCAACCCTCGTCGTCAAAAAAGTTGTTGAGGAATTTAGGAAAGCCCTGCGATCTTCGTTTTCCTGCTAGTTCGTCCCCTATCGTGTCGTATTCTTCCTCTATCGTTTCGTACTTGTACATCGCGACAAACTTTCCGTTCGCCCCGAGCAGCTTGTCCGCCGTCGCGCTTGTCCTCTGCGCATTGTAGAAGGTGGTCTGGAAGATTTCCTTTATTCTGATGGCTTCGTCGATGGCGGGGTCTGCCAAAGCCAAGTCGCCCATAACCGTGAGGCAGTTGGCGCCGTTCCACCAGCCAGTTGTGTTCCAGAGACCCGACGGTAGGTCATACCACTCTTGGAGCGCCATGGCAGCATCTTGGGCCTTTTGGGCATAAGTGCTGTTGTCCACTTGGGCATAGGTGCTGTTGTCGTTCACCGCATGTCGATGAGGATGGGTGGATGCGAAAAAGAGAGTCCGGGCAGCGAGAGGACCCCACTGAATGGCTACCATTTTGATCAAAAAGAGAGAATGGAAGGACAGAGGTGATCGACGAGAAGCAAGTCTCCTGGATGACAAGTTCGGTATGGGGGACCGGGGAGCAGTCGATGGCCTATATACCCGACATGGTCACCACTAGAGCCATATATGTTGGGACTGGCGAGTGATGCATTGGACATCAGTGAAATGCGCGTGGATTCCAACCATGTCGTGTGCCGTGTGCCGTTCCCCCCATGTGTTGCTTTCTTTAACGCCAGGGGCCTTACAAGGCTGTCCGACCTCGACTAAGAATTCGAGACCGAGCCCGTCATCCTATGTAATATGCCAGCCGCGCTAGGGCAGAAGCGAATCACTGTCACCCTCCGCCTGATCCATGGTCATGGACAAAGCTGGGCAGTCAGTCCAACGATGGCAGGGCAGCAGCCCACAAAAAGTCATGGCTCACAATTGCAATACTCGGCGATGCTATGCCTGTCAAGAGGCGTAAAGCATCCAAAGATTCATGTTATCAATGACGTAGCTGCGCGCGCAGTAGCTCGTTGGGCGGTCAGGGGTTAAGGCTACCATTAACACTTCAGGTCAAGAGTCCACGGTCATAGACTGCCAAGTGTTTCATAACAAAATTGGCTTCATGCCTGAATGACCCAAATCCCAAATAGGGTTGGCACCTGGATTAAGCGACAAAGGAAGTGAAGAAATTTGGGCTACCCCTAGCTTCTTCGGCTCGCGCTTATTACACCGTTGCAGTCTGGGCGGCTCTGCTACGCCTACAAGGCCTGAATGATGCCGAATACAACGCTCCCTAAATTGGCGTTGCAGCGCCCAGAAAGGGGCCTATTCAGTTATTTAGGGCGAATACAGAGCTCTAAGCTCCGTCTCTTTGGGTCGCTTCCCTCTACACTTACCTCTTCGTCACTTGTTGTCGATGTGCGAAAGCGGCGTCTTTTGTCCAACGTGAAGCGTCCCGAATTGGCAGCCCGGTCCATATCCAATGCTCTCTTTTCTGGTCAGAACACAGAGTGAAACAACAAGCTCGCCACGAGAGTGCCCTGTCTGGTGTGTCTCACGGGGGGTATTCTTGGAATACCTACTGTCCCACCACAATGTCATTGGGCATGTTCTCTCTTTGAATCTATTCACCTGAAAAGTATCATCGGACGCCCCAAGTCCAGGGCTCCTCGCAACATAGGATCATGCGGTGCTGTTCATACGGTCACGAATATCGAGTGATGGAGCCCGTTCATACGGCGCACTAGGTAACCTATGGCGTTAAATCCATCCTTCGGCAAGCGACGACAGCCGCTGAAGCAATCCCGGTGAAATCACACAATCACGAAAGCGTAGTCTGCTCGGCGGGTGTTCGGACAACCCGGGAACTGGTGATTGGCCCTAGATGATGACTGTCGGCTCCAGCATGGACGTATAAATGGGGAGTGTCTCATTGCTTCTTTACACATGACAAAATCCCGAACAGAGTACATACGGAAGGTGATACAGAGCGATGCTGTCGTGATGCGGCGATCATCATGTCCGGGCATCCCTTCTTCCTCATCGTCGTATGGCTGTTTTTGGCGGTCATAAGGCCTGGATTCCCAAAGGGGTTTCGTCTGCCCTCAGATGCAGTGTACCTCGCTTCGGGGGCTCCAAAAAAGGTCATCCGTACAGGGCACAGGACGAGTCCCGATTCCCAGACCACAACACCGTTTTCCACGATATCTCATTCCCGAATTGTGGTTAATTGGGAAAGACGGTAGTGGCTTGATTTTCAGGGTAATGACGACATTGGGGTTCAGGTACGGGGCATTGTTCGGTGTATAGCGAACTTGGTCTTTCGGTTTTTAACTCCGCTGAGTGGTTGTTATGGTTGTTGTTGGTGTCCCGTCACGTGAGAAATAAGCTAGCCATGGCCTGCACCTGAGCCCCTATGCCCCAACTTTTAGACCTCCGAACTGTGCACAGTGTGACCTATACTCTTCTCTACTTGATGAATTCAACATCACCACCATCATATTGATTCTTGTCGTTCTTATTCAGCCTGTTCACAGTGGTTCCTGAACCAACCGGACTTCCGGGACAAACCCCTATGATGCACAGGAGATCAAGTATCCACTCCGTTCACATATACTGATATGCAGTCATGATCCCTTTCCTGATAATCGTTCTGTTGATCTGTACCTCTATCAACAGAGCTGAAAATATTGACCCTGAGTTCTCTATCGGCATTCTGGGATGGTCCTACCAAGTTCGAATTGCGAGTCCAATAACCGTTGGCTTTCCATGCTGCTTGTTCGGTGGTCATTCCATCCAGATCGTCATCTCACACCCATTCCCACCAAGGAAGTTGGGTCAGATGGACCGGATTCAGTCACGATCCTTTCTTCCATCCGACTTTTACCTCCGTTACCAAAAGCGCGAGCCATCTCACAATTACGGAGCTTTCACATCTTGTCATGGACAAGGACCAAACCTCGGCAACCCTGATGTGGTGTTTCCGAAGCGTGCCACACGATGTGATCAATTTCTAGTCAGCTCACGTCCATTTCCAATCCCAGAAAGGGATCACCAAACCGACAAAACAGGTCATCGATTTACAGACCCCTTCGTTTGATCCGTCTACGAATCTTGAGGGACCTCCTCGTCTGTAGGTAAATTGGCAACGAAAAGATGTCGGTCGGTAGTTTGCTGCTGTTAAGGTTCGTCACACCAGGTGATTCCATCTTGGCGATATCTATGTTGCACGAGGAAACAGAAACACCTGCGAAGCCGGGATCGGGGGCTCCTTTTTTTGAGTTTTGAGTAACCCAATCGCTTCGGTCCACGGGAACATTATGATTTCCATGATGCTCTTTCTGGTATGCTTGTTTTCGGAGCAAAGAAAAAGTGGCTTAAGACATTGGAAGGATTTGAGACCTTCGAAAAGAGTACTCACCCCCAGCCTTTTTTTTGCAAGTTAAGGTATTGATGAGCTGGCAAAGCTTCCCCAGCACCTTCTGGAAGGGTACCTACCTAGCTAGCCACTGATGTCATATCAACGAAAGAAATGGCTTATGGCTTTAAGAGGCTGAGACAAAAGGGGTTGGTTGGGTCTTCTGGGGTATCAAGTTAGATCCAACTTTAATTCGGGAGTCTCTTGGTCTCTCCAATCGTTTTGTTATTGTCGGTGTTATTGGCTTTAGTTCGTACGCAACATCTGGGAATCCAACCTGCTAAGAACGACTGAGTTGAAGGTCTCTTGGACCTCTTCAACACATAGCTACCACTATAGTTATCCTTGACTCCATTGTTACTCATCAACTATCTCATTCGCAGTTTATGAACATGGGGTGTTGTTGCACTTTCTGTCTTCGTCAGGGATCGTCAGAAATTTAGCGGTCAGATAGACAGGAGCAGATCAGCCGGGCTTATCCCGAAGGGTCGCTATAGCAGGTCTTAATGTATGTCTGTACGTCCTCGGGGATAAAAGGGATCCGTGCATTTGGATCTCGGAGAAGGAGATCAACCAACTTGGACAGTCATTGTTGTCTGTGTGGAATGCACTCGAGCTTTGCATCAGTCTTGCTAAGCTTTGCTCCGTAGAGGTAACCTCTTCGTCTTGTGAACTTCTGAACAGATTTGTTCTTCGCAGAAAGAAAAAAAGAAGAAGGAAAAGAAAAAGAAGTCAAAGGTAAATTGTCTTGGTTTTTCCATAGCAGATGTTCGACAATTGTGTTGTTCATTCAGTGGAGAAGTTCTCACAGCAGGCTTGCTCCCAAGTACGAGTAGAGGTATTACGTGGGCAGCTATCCAGGTCTGGTTTATATAGTGTTTTGTTCTATTTCAACATATGGCCTTGTTCTGTAACCAAATTTTCATATACAATCATGAGGTAGGTAGTAAAGGTATGTGGTCTCATATATCCGGATTGTGTACTGGAAAACTCGGGATCCCATCTTTGAGGGAGGTAACGGTGCGGACATGCCATTTTGGCGCAGACATGGATTAGAACCATTCAATGGCTTTTTTTCATCTGTAGGATACCATTTTGAGCATACAGGTTCCTCAATCTCGCCGTAGTCGTCGATCTGCTACCAATCACTACTTGAATTCTTGAGCGGCACTAAACTGAGGATGTGCACGTCGGGCAGTCGGGCGGTCGGGGAACGAGATCGGAACACCCGACGCCAAGACATTCTACAAGCCGATGGCTTCCCCGATGTTAAATACCGATGGACCATCCAACCACCCTATGTAACTGCCGAACTACTCGGCAATTGATCCTCATAGCAGTAACTACACTAGCTTATTCACATGCACCCCCATACAAGCAGTGTTATTCCATCTTGATGTATGTACACTACACAAAATGTGAGCTACATTGATTACATATAAGGCAAAGGATCCCCCCAGTGGCCAAAGTCCAAAGGAACGCCAGTAAAATCACCCAAAGCGGCGATAGTCAAGGGAGCGCCGGTGTAATAATCTACATCAACATTATTCGGGGGGAGCGTAGTCCCAAAGACTCCAACATAACCCTCCGACGACGACGACGACGTCAATGACACGCCGTTGCCATCCCCTATTACATTCACATGCCCCTGCCTTTGCCCCTGGGGCGGCAACGAATGAGAAGAAGAAGAAGTGTGATCAGAGTTTCCACTGGTCTGCACAGTTGTTGTTGTTGTGGTATGTGTTGTATGTGATTCCTGTTGTTGCTTCTGCTGCTCCACCACAACCAAGTCATAAGCACGCAGAAAGTTCACCAGACAATCGTGGCACCGCGAAATGACAAGGCTGTTTTCGCCGAAGCGGGAGAGTAAGTCGACGGCGTCGCTGAGGGCGGAGCGTACCGTGGTGAGTTCGGAGTCACTGAGGAGATCGGAGAAGGAGGGTTTTGTGCCGGCAATAAGGAGGACGGTGTAGAGAGTTAGGGAGGCGCCGAAAGCTGTGAGATGAGTTAGAGATGAGATTGGTATAGTTCGTAGTTAAGTGACCTTCGCCTCCATCACAAGAGCAGGCAGCAAAGCATCAAGGGGCCGGAGTGAGTGAGAGGGTGCCAACGAATGAACTTAAGAGGTACGTACCATGATAAGCAGTCAACCACCAAGCTCCCGAGAGCAGCACCTTCTGGTTCTGCCACCGGTCCACAATCGCTTTTGCAAGCGCTATACATTCTCTGCAGGCACGGATACATCTCCGCAGGGATACTACACCGGACTCGCGCAGTAGTGCCACGTTCATATCGACCTCGCCATGCCCATGCCCAGGTTCCGGCTGGAGTCCGAGAAACTTTAGCAGAACTGGACGCTCGACCAGGGTGCATAAACCGTAGTACCGAAGGCTGAGAACGGCTCGTAGGCGTTGGGCTTCGATGCTTGGTGATGGTGAATCTAGGACAGGAGGAGGAGTTTCCGTAGTTAAGTTTTGGGGCCGTAAGTCTGATGGCACAGACTGGTGCCATTGGGATAACTTCCATGAAAAATCAAAGGCCAGACGAAGGGTGTCGAAGGTGTTGACGTGGTTGAGGGAGCTACCGCCTGCATTGTCGTCGTATAGTTGGGATACCACCTGACATGTGATATGTGAAAGTTGGACACCGCATTTGAAGGCATCTACGCTCGTTGCAACGACGGCTCGGCTTGCGTACATGGTGGGAAAATGTTCGTTGATGTCTTGTGGGGGTTCCAGTCGATTCTGAAGAGAGGGAGGGATGGTCATGGGCCGACCGAATTTGGCGCTCAGGTTGTTGTCGTTCATGATAATCAAGAACCACGTTCGCTTACGCATCTCACGCTCGAGAAGGGTCAAGTGTCGAGAGGCATCGGCTGAGTGCAAGCCTATTTGCAAAGCGGACTTGACGGCCAACGAGTGTAAGGTCCAGAGCTGGGCTGACTGAGACGAGCCATGAAGATACTCGATCATGAGGCAGAGGAGTTGTACTGTATAGGAAGGGGGTAGTATGTTAGCGGGCGGTTGCTGGAAATTAGTCAGAACCGGGACCCTTTACCGGTTTCTAAACTGGACGAGATCAGGAACTGTGGCATGACCAGGTCTTTGGCCCACTGAAAGTATCTTTCCGAGGTTTCGGCCGATGTCTCGGAGGGAGTAGAGGGAGAATTGGTACGGTACACGGTGGCAATGATCATGTAGAGCAGAGCAAGCCACACGCGGCGAGCGCCCATGAACCCTCTTTTCCGCAGGTCGTTGTAGGTGCTCATGAACGTGTCTTGATGGATGAAGGGGAAGAAAAGGCCTATGGTGCTGAAGTATTCGTGAATGATATTGGTGGCTTCTGGTTCTGCAGGGACATGATGGCCAGGTCTGGATCCAACGTTGACCCCGCCATCTGAAGGGTCTTGTCGTCCGCTCTCTGAACGAGTTTGTTGAAGTGACGGATACCTTGAAGATGCAAGTGAATTTGCAGAGGTCGGCATAGCTCGTGAGCGAGAGGTTTGATTTTGAGCCCGAGTCAAGGCTAGCGAAAGTTGGCGTACCAAGGCCACGTTGGAAGAAGGACCAAAATATGTGCAGTTCTCTCCATCATCTGTCAGTTGAACCTCGCCCATGCCATCAACGTGGGCATTTCCCTGGTGTGAACGTGGGAGCCCTGTCATTGTAGGCGGATCCAGTGGTCCATTACTCGTGCTGCCATTAGACTCACGGGTGTCTTCTTGGGCATCGATGTCGTCGCCGTCATCCTGAGTGGCATGTTGACGGCTGGTCCCAGTTCCTCTAGCATTGATTTTGTCTTCAAGAGCACTCAACCTAGAAAGGATGTCCGAAGGAGGAGTGTCTATGGTGCTTGACCTTGGGCGGTGATGCGGTGCCGGTGGCTCGTCATAGACGCAGGGCGCGTCGAGCTCTTTACATCGACCACATCTGGGATGTTGGCCATCACACTGTTCCCGTATTGCTGATGTGAGATGCTAGTTGACCACATATCTGCCTCGAGCTCTATGTAAACCGTTTGGAAAGGACGTACCCGTGACTTGCGATTTCGGCAGTTGTGACAGGCAATGGAAACGCGCACGCGCTTCCTTGGACGGTCCTCATCCATGGATTTATGGTATCTTGTATTTGAAGAAGACTCACGTTGAGACCTGGACGTTGTGGAGATGACACTCAAATGTGGTGATGGATGTCCCAGCCCTTAATAGAGGTATAAGCGTGGAGGTGGTGGTGTTTTGTGTGTACGGTGATATGTTTGCTATCTACATGCATACCACTGTAGTTCTCAAAGCCCAGGTACCCCACCTGCTGATGGCCGCGCTAATGCACGATCTGGAGCCCCAGTCGGCATGTGGTCCATGTTATAAGCGCTAACACGCACCGACCCGGCAGTTCATTCTTTCCAAAAACACGTCACCTCACCCCGTCGACACAACACAACATCTCTCTCTCCGTACAACATCATACAACATCAAAGAGGCGCCGGGTGTCCATCAACATCCGACCTGTCGACCCAGTTACCATGCAGACCCGGCCTCAACCGCACCGGCAACTTGATGAGGGCCACCTCTTTGGTCAAGTCCTTGGTGTCCAACACGGCGAGCTCGCTGCACATGTCCTCGTAGTTGGCCAGCAACACCATCACATATCCATCGCCCTCCGCCGCCTCTGAGTCGCGCGGAATGAATATGCACTCGCCCGTGAGCTTGCGCGGTCCTGGAAGGTATCGCTGAATGTCCCCCGTCTCGTGGTTCAAGTGAGCGAGGCCGTTGGACATGGGCGCGCCCCCTCCAGCGCGCGGCATGACAAACTCAAAGTCGGTCACCCCGGGCTTGCGGTCGAAGATGCAGAAGAAGGTGTGCTTGTGCTGCCGCGTCGCCACACGATCATCAATACGCGGAAACTCCATGTCTTCGTCCACCAGGTATGTCGGCTCTGCCAGCTGAAGCTTGTCTGACTGGTAGTCGAGCACAAAATTCGCAAAGTGCGCTTCCACCTCGCCCGGCCTGGGCCCCTTGCCGTTCGCGTCTGGCCACCAGAAGAAGACGTTGTCCTTGGCGTAGGCCATCTGGAGCTGGATGTGGCCCTTGTCGTCCTCGAACGCGTTGGCAACGTGGCCGGCGAATCCATGCGGCGCCTCAAACCACTTGACATCGCTGCCCTGGGCCCCTCGGCGCGGCAAGACTCCGATATACATGGGAATGCTGTAGTCCCACTGCCAATGGTCGCCGCCTTGTTTCATGCGCTCTACATCGCACACGAGGGGTATGATGGGGAAAACGACAAAGTTCTCGGTGACCGCAAAGTCGTGGATCATGCCGCACACCGGGCTCACCAGCCAGACTGTCTCGGCGATCTTGCCGTCGGGTCCAAAACTGTAGTAGCAGATGTCACGGGTGCCGTCTCCCTTGGCTTCGTATCCAAAGCACACCATCTCCCGCGTCACCGGATCGAACTTGGGGTGTGCTGTGAACGTGAGGCTCGGGAGCTGCCCGTCAAAGTCATAGACGCCAAACGTCTCGAGCGTCTCGGGGTCCATGGCATAGGGCGGTGAGTCCTCCTTGAGTGCGAGAAGCTGGCCACGCCAGTAGACAATGTTGGTGTTGGCAGTCGACCGGATCTTGAATTCGACCAGGTCGGTGTATTTGTTTCTGTATTTGCCTGAGCGACTCGTATGTCAGCGCTTCAGCTGCTATGATGCAAGACAGTGATGCTACTCACCCAGCAGGGATCGGCGTGCTTCTGCCTCGCGGACGAACTTCTCGGTCCGCACATAACGCTGCCTGAGGTCGACATGACCATCCTTGAAGTAGAAGCCACTGATGTTGCCGTCGCCATTGAACCATGGATCATTGGGGATGAAGGATGGCAAGTGTGGTTCCGGCATGACACGATAGAAGGTGCCCTCTATGCTCTTGGGGATTTCTCCGACTACCTCCAAATTGGTGATCTCGCCTTCGAATCGAACCGGTCTCATGAAACCCGCTGTGTTTTCGCCTTGAAAGTACCTCGGCGCCGGTGGAAGCTCTTCCGGTTGTTTTCCAGGGATCGCGTCCCTGTCACCATTGCCATGGCCGTCTATGGGCGCATCGGAGAAGACGTATTCAGCCATAACGGGACAGGCAAGCTAAGAACAGCAGAGTTGGAGGAGACAATAAAACGGAATCAGTAGAAGGGATAGGTTTGCTTCCAGGTGGTATAGGTTTTCGAGAGCAACTTTCCCGAGTTTATATATACGAAAACTTATACCAATCAGATGCCATGCGCAACATACTATTCTACTAAAGCCACTTAGCCGGCACTGCTGGTCGCCTACGACGTTATCCCCGCCCGAGTCTAAGCTTGAGGTTGGTACAGTATCGCATTGGTCGACAAGCCGATGAGCTAGGGGTCGGGGGTCGGGGGTCGGGTCGGGTCGGGTCGGGATAGCCCGGGCCAGCTTCCGACAACACCTTGATCACCACGGCTGGCCCGCGGCCTTTCCCCGAGACCTCTCCTCTCCTCTCCTCTCCTCTTAGGACGACGCTCTCGGTCCATGCTTCTTCACTTCTCACCGTTTGTCCCCCCTTGATACCTACCCCAGACTCTTTCTCCGACCACATGCCGGCTGTCCGAGTGACACACTGTGCCAGGTCCATTGGAATGAGAATATCATAACTCCATGGCCGTGCTCTCTCTATCCAGACATGAAGACGGCCAGAGGTTCCGGGGGTAGTGAAGCTCGTGTCTCCCCCTCAACGGTCTTTGCTGCTGAGTACACCATCCTGATTCCGGTTTTACTCAATTTTAACGTCTATCATGGCCGCACCACCTAACAGCAGAGTCCTTCCACCTTCCTTTGCTGTCACCACCTTGGACGAAGTTATGGATACCATACTATAGTCACCATTGTCGTCTCCGACAATCTCGAATGATCAAATGGGGAGCGGTTCTATGGAAATGTGTGGCCTTTGGGTGACTGGAAAATGACTGATCATACCCTGAGCGATGTCATCCGGTCAAATCGGTTTGAGGAAGCCCGAGAGGTGGTAGTCAAAGTTGCCACAACCGGTACAAGTAACCATTGTGGACCATATCTCGCGGGGCAAGAATACTGCATGTCGGTAAGCAGCTAACTCCTCTCTCTCTCCCCTTTAAACCAAAGTTGCAAAGTCGTACGTATGCAAACTCGTCGATGAAAAAAGGTAATACGTGGTTGTAGCAGTTAATCCCGGAGAGGCAAAGTTAAGCTATCATCCCACGATACGGGGGCGTCCCGGGAAGTCAGAAGCCGGCTGAGAATGCAGGGTTTGGCGTGTTTTTGTTTGTGCTGATTTTCACGTCTATGTACAGTATGTGATTGCGATTGCTCTGATGGTGTATAGGCCGCACGACGAGGGAGAAAGAATCAAACTCAAAGAAAAGAAAAAAAAAGGAAACTGTTTGACGGCCTGGTGGAGGATGTAGAGAGAGATGGGATGTCGGAGCATACAGCGCATTTGAATCATATGGATAGATAAGTTTAGAGGGCAGTTTGACTGACCTGGCCGTGAAACTGATGAGGACTAGATAAGAGAGATGCCCTAAGCCAGATTCTGAGACAAGTAAAGGGGGTTCTAGATCCCGAGGGAATCTCAAGGCAAGAGATAGAAGTTGGGCATTTCGGACGGTGGCCCGGCCCGGACGTAGAGGTAAGCTCAAAGATCGAAGTAGATTCCTACCCACGCACAGTGAGTGCTTCCTGACCTCCTTTTGATGAGGGAGATAAGATGATCGTAGAAGAGAACCCTTTCCGACAAAGTCTACAGTCAACAAAGATACTGCAACAAACGCAATGACAGTCTAGAACCAGACAAAGACCTTGAGGACCAAGCAAGAGCACAGCAAACCGCCCGTGGATTCCAGACCAGTCCGCAGGCGAAGTTGCGAACCACATCACTGGTTCGGCGCACAGTTTGAACCAAAGCTTTTCTCATCTCCCCTTGGCGTCAAGAGACGGGATGACGGGTCCTTGCACATAAGGCGATTAAGGCCAACTAGGTTCCAGGCGAGAAAAAAACAATCCAAAAAAAAATCATAATCGTTTCCCATCCCGTCCCGTCCTCCGTTCGTCGGCCGATAATAGCATTGCACGAACTGATTGTAGCAAACCATTCCGATTTTTCTGGGAGAGGAAGATGGTACCTAGGTAGGAACATCCTTAGGTTGAAAGGTAGGTACCTAACTAGTCTAACTATGTATGTGATGAGATGTCCTCAACGGCCCTTGGTCATATCGCTTCCTCCTGGGTAGGCGCTTGTGTAACACTCGGTTAAAACGAAGAGCATTTTGGTTGTTCTATGTTTCGGATTATGACAAGGCTAGAAGGAAGGATGTCCTTTATCTTTCATTCAGAAGCGGTCCGTCATAGGATGGATTACGAGGAGGATGTTTTCGATTCGTTTCGAAGGACATTTCAGAGACGTGATGGAACTAGGATGGATGGATGGATGTCTCGTTGTTGGGTAGGTACAAATATGACGGGAAAAGCCGCTCTGGTATTATATGTATGTGGCTGCTTCGGCCCATGTATGTATGCCCTGGGGAAGAGATATCTGGTGAGTGGTTTGTACTTTAACATGCCTGGGTATGTGGGAGGTATGGGCCAAAGCATCGGTACTGTCGGGTACGTATTCCTCTTTTTTTTTCTTCTTCCATGAGTGGTTACAGATCTTTCTTTAACCTTTTCCGTGGTAATCATTCGTAGTGCACTCACTGACAAATATCCGGAAAACGTTTCACGTTCTGCTTCCCACCGGCTATTCACACCCTCTTCGGCCAGAGCTCAGTTCTCGTTTTCATAGTTACATTTTGGTGGAATACTTACGGTGCTTGCTGCATGCATGTCATCGTATAGAGATTTCAACAACAAGGGTAATCGGAGGCTTTCGAAAGACACTCTCCGCTTTATACGAGAGAGGAAACTTCATGATGAGACAATGAACTCGTGAGATGATGGCTACATGTTACTCCGCTCTGGGTCTCCGTTTAGATCTTGTTGCATATTTCGCGAGCAGGGAAGAAGGGACAAACCGACCCCACGCAGAGAGGTTAAGTGTCATGGAAGGATCGCTGGAGTGTAATTTAGAGTTAGTTGACAGCTGGGGCTACGGAGCTACCTCCGGTTTTTTCCTAACTACCCACTTCCCTTCAGTCCCACTCGGTTACTCAACTTGGAATTTCTTGCAGGTCGGTTTACGAGTGAAAGCCGAGCCAACAGTCATTTCTTCGATCTACCCGGATGTGTGCCATAAGTGCCAATCCCTACGCTAAAGATTCCCAATCGAGTCAAGCAACAGACCCGACAGTGCATCCCGTCCTGCTCATTCATAGTCTGATATCCCTTTACTATATCCCGTCCTGCCAAAAGGGTTATATCTCGTCCTGCCAAGAAAGCATAAAAGAGCCTCGTATAAGCAAATCAAGTTCTGGACACCGCCATGGCAAAACCGTTATCTGTCACTACTAATCCCCCGTTACCATGGTTTGGTTCCAGCTGTTTTCAGCATCGGGCCCTGATCCCGTTAGTGGTATGCAATGCCATGTATGTGCTCGAACCCTTCCACCGTCCCATTGGATGTACTGTATAGCCCGCGGCGGAAGTTTCAGAACTCGAGAGCTAATCCGCTGGTGATGCGTGCACCATCGTGAAGCTCCTTGATGATGATGACAATGATGATGGGTGGGGTAGAAGAGCCGTCACATCGAGCTTCCCCGCCAAAAAGTACTGCAATTTGCAATTTGACAGCGCATGTGCAAGTACCGCACCATGTACCTGTACAAACCCAACCCTCCCTCTCATCGGTCGTTACATGGAAGCCGTTGTTGCGTCGTTGCGGTACCTGCTTGAGCGAGCTGCAGCAGAGCACACCACTCGCACACCATCACACCATACCATGTAGTGTATGTAGAAACCCCTGCAGATGCTAACCCTCCATTTGGCGAAAAGCCCCTCTTTTATTTGAATATGTCAGTTGCCTGTATTCCATCTTATGCAAAAAGGTAGCGTTGGATGCTGCGCTTCTAGCGTTATGCAAGCCAAAGCAGATCGGGATCTAGCGCCTAGCGTCATGCATGTAAGCTGTAATGGAAGCTTGGTGTGAGTGGGTGGGACCTTTGCGATATGTCCATAGGGCCAACTTGGATTGGAGAGCAAGCTTTTGTCTTTTCTTCTTTTCTATTTTTTGACATGGTAATTTACCTCCTGAACACAAGATCGAAACCGAACCCATAAGCACTTGCCAGATTATGGCAGCTCGGCGGAAGGAAACCTAATGTCGGTTGCTCTTGCTGTTATCCTCCCTACCCGCGGTTGGATTACTATGAATGTCTCTTTTTCTTTTATTTTCTTCCTTTTTTCTTGCATGCTTCTCGATCATGATTTCGTATCTTACAGTACCCTCGATGCACACGTTGGCTGTGCTTGTTCACATAGTACTGTTAACGAATTTTCCAAACCCAAAGGGAAGGTACCTAGGTATACAGCATGTTAACCGTCAACCAACCAGCCGCAACCATGATGAATTGAAAGTTCCTTCCTTCCTTCCATCAAACCATACCATAATATTCCTCAATGTTTCCCTCGCTCCTTTCCCCCGGCCCACCCCAGCCCAGACCGGGTCTTTACAATCTAACAAACCCACCGGAAGTCGCACCCCCAGTACCCCGCCCCCGCCCCCGCCCCCGCCCCCGGACCCGGACCCGGACCCGATTCTGCAGGGAACCTCAGGCACTGCACTCACTGGGATTACATACGGGGATCACTGGGAAACGGGACCGAAGTGAGTAGTAATATGGAACTCAAACCAGACCGCCGCGGCGGGCGGGAGTTACGTTGCACGGCGTTTTCCCAGCAAGGGTTTTGCGGGGCGGATATGTAGAGGAAAGGAATGGAAGGTAAGTGGAAGCGTGGGGAAAGACTATCACTGTATCTGCCTGGGTAGGTACCTGTAGGCAAGCGCGCGCGCGGAACAAGAAGAAGAAGCGGACATGGAAGTTTCCATGCCGTGGAATCTGGGGGGGGTTCCAATCTGTAACGCGCCGAAGGGTCGGAAACTCGGAGGTTTGAGGGGGACTAAAGGGATGGAAATTGGTTGGATGACTGGATACGTTTAGGGATACGTTGTGCTGAGTGGATGAAACTAACTACCATCATGTACGGCCGGTATTGAATCTATTTGATATCTTTGATGGTTTGTTTTGGAGGTTCATGAAGAAGTCCACGACGATGTCACAAGGATGAGTGACAGACAGCCTAAAGCTGCTTCTTGGGAAAGTACCATGCAGATAAAACGCACACACTGGAGATGTTTTTCGCGAAGATGGCCGGTCTTTCTCGGTCTGGCCCGTTTCGGCTCTCTCTTCCTCTTAGGCTGCTAAAAATCACAGATCAAAGTCTAGACCTGATCTGCGAAGCTGACCGTCACTAGGTAGGTACGATATCTGTATCGAGTCAAGGGAGGGACTGCATGTGCCTAATGAGGAAACCGTTACCTAATGATAGGGCTAACGATGTTCGTTTTTGGTTACCTCTATATATCGATCTGTACCTACCTAGGTTGATCAGGAAAAGCCTGTAGTTGCCTCAATTTTCATGTCAAGTCTTGTTGTCGTCCAGCATATGTATTGTGTTGCTACTACTTGGTCTAGAAGCGGGTCCTCAGCAACTAACTGGATGTAAGTAAGTGATCATGTGTGTGTGTGTGTGTGTGTGTGTATGTGTTCAACGTAACGCAATCTCGGCTACACTTTAA
>NW_009799100.1:4666116-4700051 GCF_000213175.1 Neurospora tetrasperma FGSC 2508
GAAAAGAAAAGAAAAGCAAAAGCAAGCGTGCTACATCACGCACCTACATATACAACAGATGTATTCTAGGGCTGACCAACATTACCTGAATGGTAACAATCGCAAGCCCTCAAGTTCCCTAATCCATCTCTATGCAGCATCTGAAACGAAAGTCGCAAGAGTGCGCCGCCTTATGTCCGAGACACAGCGATGAGGCTCAATTCGACAATTAACAGGTGGAATTAAACCCCCAAGAAGAAAAGCCACAGTTACACACACACACACACACACACACAAGGCATGCATGCATGCATGCATACAAGACATTCGATGGATTTTTTATACAAAAAATCTGGAAACGTCGCTAAAGGAGGAAAGTGTCTACCTACTGCTTGCTTGCTTCCATGTGTCTTTGTACTCTTCTTGTGTTCTGTTACACAACAAAGAGTAAAACTCGGAGTTTGTCCTTTGTTTGTAAGAGATCATTACCAAGTGTTAGTGCATGAATTGTTATAGGGAGTCTATAAACCAAATAAGTAATGATAATAAGTCGTAACGAGACTTTGTTACACGGAGTCTGATTCAGGGACTTTGCAACTTACAAGTGTATAAGTGCAGTTCAAAATGTCATAGTGTACGGTCGACCGGTGGTTGAACATAATATCCCTTTTGGGAAGTCCGGTGGAGCACTCGAGTCTTCTAAGAGCACATAGGCACCATTGGTTGTATCGACTATTCATTCCTTAATCATTCCTATCTTTGCGCTACCTTTTCACATTCCTCCCCTTTTTTGAGCCCGTACCAGGGTTTTATTCCCTTTAAGACCACACTCTGGTCTTTTCCTTCTATAACAGACGCTAGAAAACCATTTTGATCATCCCACCAAATGAGAAATAAACAGAAAGAGAGACGCGTACCCATAACCTCCTTAGAAACCCCGTCCTTTGTCCCGTCTAACCAGGTATATCCATCAAAGCCGTGAAACTCCATCTAGCCAGTGAATGTTGTTTGTCTTTTTTGAGCGCGCGTGCCACAACGTGTAACCATGATCCATCGCAAAAGGTCGAGGGAAAACAAGCCAAAGGGGAAAAAAGGGGGACGACCAGTATTCACCCGGGGATCCGGCCGGTAACTAGGCAAGGTTCGTTTTGGAAGTGTTGATAGCCTGTTCTTCCCCCACAAGAAGCATGACTGAGTGACTGACAGCGGGCGGCGCAGGATCCAACACAGCGGAATCTGGGGTCCGCCATTTCCGCTAGTTGGATAAGAGTAATTCCGGAGATAGCACACTCTTCTCAAGCACGCACCCGCCGCCCCTAGGAGCGGCCGTAATGCCATACCTGTAAGTAAAGTGCATGTGTGTGTGTTCACCGTCTGTTGTCAGTGTGAATAAGGGGGAAGTATGGAATATCGCAAAATGAACCACGAGGATGCCCGAGAATAATGGTGTGACGACGGCCGTTAGGCTTTCGACTGGTATTGTCCGCCGGTGTCCGATCGAAGATTGCCAAGAAAAAACCAAAAAAACAAAATCATCGCGCATCGTCTTGGGGTTCGTTCTTAGCCGTGGGCAGCGTTTGTCCCGTTGCCTGGAGACACTGATCGGGCAGAAGTGCCAACAACCTGCCGTAAAAACGATTAGCCTCCAAACGGAAACCATCATTGGCAGAAACGCTTTTCACTTTATGCAACTTACCGATACTTGCAACAGACCAACCAGCCACAGCCCCAGAATAATCCCCAAAGCACACCTATCAGAACCATTTTCCAAGGGACATGGCAAAACCCTCAGTGGCCGAGATCTGTGCCGGCCAGGTACAGAAGCGGGCCTAAGCAGACCCTGGGATGCAGGGACGGCACGTTCTCATCTTGCAGTACCGGCACTCATAGATGAAGTAATGGGGCCCTGACTGGCATAGCTGACATGTCCATTGGATCAAGCTACTCTCTGACTTGATCAGGACGAAGTGGTGCGCGCAGCCGTTGGAAAGTGCCATTATGATAGTTCGACGGTGCTGTTTGGTCACCCGAAGAAGGCCAGACTAACTTAAAGCCACCTGGTTGGTTGCCGAAATGGATATTCGAAAATTCAATACCCGTATAAATCTGTCAGTGCCGGTAACGTTGGGCCTCGGCGTTAATTGAGGACTCTTGTCTGAAAAGTGATGCACTCTGATAGGACGTTAGAACCAGAGGGAAAGCCAGGAAAAGCCAGTTTGGGTGATAGGATCATTGGGATTGCCCCATCACGGAATTCTTAAGATCTCTCTTACCGATTTATGTAGCACAGCGACCTATAGTTGTCTTTCTGGACAATAAAGAAAATAAGTGTACGCGGGTGAGTTCGAGTGAAGTCGAGATGAGATGTGGAAAGTTTTTGGAAGGCTGAGTAGTCAATGCTGATTTCTGGACTTAGGAGGAAGAATGGAAGGGAGGATCCAGGCTAGATATAGATTCACAACCGAAGCAGGTGAGGTTGGAGTTTATGGTAAGTTGGAGCCGCGGACGTTTGGTGAAGGGCAACGGCCGGTGTTTGTAAAACGTGAAGCTCAAGTTTTTCGACGGGTATCGAACTGGAGTAAACGGAGATAGATGGGTCAGGCCTTTGTTCTTGTGTTTTTAGCCGTTTGAGAGTTCGAGCATGCTTCTATAAAAGCTGGTAGCTTGACACAGCGACCCGTCAAATCCAAGGTGGGAAAAGTTGGGACGACCCAGCGGCATGACGAAGCGTGGTTTCCGAATCCGAAAGGAAGGGGTCCTTGGTCCGTCACCGTTCCATAGACATTACACGGGCCCGGAAAATGGGGATGGGGGAGATAGAGTAGCCGGCCTCGAAATCATTGACCTCAGAGTAGCTAGGTCTGAGTAGCAGGGCGAAGTAGATGATGGCCATGTCCCTGCCTGTTCCATCCCTGCAGAGAGGATCCCGTCATATTCTCTTTCCCCAGGCCTGGTACATATAACCTGACTGGAACCACAGTTGTTCGGGCCCTGGGCATCCAACGTCGAGCCGGAGACCGGGGCAGGCCACATGGGGAGAAACAGCAGAGTGATAACATGGAAAGGGACTAGGTCAGTGAGCACCACCGGGCCCCACGAGTTTCCATTCAGTTTCCATGTAGCAGATTGTCTAGCTCCACTAGGTGCTGCCCTAGCGTACCACCCCTACACTATCTAGGGCGGAGGGTGCTTGTTAGAGGAGAGGTACGTAGAGGTGTATTGGCCCTGTCAAGTATCTCTGGTACCGGGTACATGCACTGTTTCCAGGTGGCTTGAAGGACTAGTTCTGTACACTAGAAGTTAGGGTACAACTGGATATGTAGGGCGCTGGAGGCATCTCGATTCAGTGTTGCATGTGGCATCTCTTGGCAGTTTCCATGTAGCATAGTATACCACCGTTACGGCACTTGTAAGTGGTGCAGGGCCATGGAGATGCATGCCCACAGCTCAGGCTCAGCTTATGGTAGTGGGTGGTGGGGTGTTGCAAATGTCTTTCCAGGCCTAGTTTCCCACAGCGTCACGGTGTCGCGTGTTTCTCGATAATCACATCCTTTTCCTGGTACCTGGTGTGATTGAGGACGACGACAACAACGAAACAGATCCATGACAGCCAAACAACCACCTCCCGCCGGTTTCGGCACCCAACTCGGCACTAGCCACAATTGAAATGACATCCATTGGATTGAAAAGGGTTGGCGACATATCAGCCAAGTCCGAGACAACAGGGCATTCCCGACGGCAACAAGACCGCCAAAACACTTGAACCGGGCAGAACATCGCACTTGTTGTGTCTTTGTTGACGAGGGAACCCTGTCCTTATGTATGCCCTCTGTAGCCTTGCTGAATCGTGTCCCTTGGCAGAATCATGACCCCTTTTTGGGGTTACGATTGGGTAGCTTGGGGCTACTCGGAGCATCACGAACCGACTTATCGAGGCGGATCAGTCGTCAACCTTGGATCCGGCCGTTTTCCTTGCGCCGTGGCCTTAAGGACAGGTCTAGGAACCTAAAAAGGGTGAAAGACTTGACAACTAATCCCTCACCCAGACACTGATGCTTTCCCGAAGAGCCGGGAATGCGCAACAGCCCGAGGAAACGAGGGATTAGCAGCAATCCAGCAGCCAGCCAAACGGTCAAAAAGAGGGAGTTCATTGGCTCATCCGGTCCTCACGCCGCAAACGAAGGGGATGTCTCGGATGGGAAAATCGACAACCAGCCTTGGGAAACACTCCGGCGGCAGTCTGACGCCACGGAATGCTGCACGACGTCTATGGAGCGACGTTGTACGAAACAGGCCATTGAAAGTTCAAAGGATATCCCAGCTCCGTGCTCCAATGTCTCCGACCGGCCACTGGAGCAGACGACATCTGGATGAGGCAGTCGGCCGGCGGTGAGTTCGACCATGTTGCATCCCATATGGACAAGCTGGGACGCCGTCTCCTTTGCTTTGACAGGTTCGACAGGGGGTCGGTGTGAAGGGGGTGACGAAGTAGACGGGAGTCCTCAGCAGCCGAGAAGCGTTCACAGCCTACATCCAGCGGCACTCGATGGGTATCAGGATGGCCAAAAGACGGGGGTAAAGCGCAATATTCACTAGCTCCATGGCCCAGTGTCCACCAATCCCCCATCATAGGGTCGGAGGATGGACTATGGGATGTGCCCAACTCGAGTCTAGTCATTGGTGGCCAATCGAATGGGACGGGGAAGGATGATGTGCCCAGGAACGTGAAAGAGTCACTCGATGATCTTCTCTTGTCTCCGCCACCCGGTCCGTAGAGGTCATCACGACCATAGAGGTCCTGAGAGATGGTCGACTGGCAATAGCGCTTGGGTTCATTCCGTTGAAGGCGGAATGTGGAGAGGCGCCGGGTGAAACGGCTATGAAGATATGGTGCTTGTGTGATGGCCCACGGTGGCTTGTTTTGGGTCTTGGAAATAATCCACAGCGGTGATGCCCAAACGAGATGCTTGGAGCCTGAGAAACCTTCCATTTTGTCAGGGTGATGAAATCATCCCATGGAAGGGAAGGGGGAGCTTTGAGCACCGACGTCTGCTACTTGGTTTGCTACCCTCGGGTGGCCGTTGATGATCTGCCTTAGATTCCATCTCACTGTCACTCCTTTCCACTTTTATCTGGAACACCCCGCCTGAGCTCACCCATTATGGCAGGCAAGAACTGAAGATCGCTCTGTACTATCTTCCGTGCGAGTCGCAAGGGGACTACGTAAAGGGCAAGTGCGACCTGCTGCTCGGCCCTGTCTCCTCTACCTAGGTAGGTAGGTAGGTAGGTAGGTAATTCCGCTAAGATTGGGCACCTAAGCCTAGCGTAAGTAGAGGTACTTCTCGGAAAGGCACCATAACTCGGCGAGCTCCTTCCATGTCTTGTTCCTGTCTTTTGCATTTGCTCCTTCTGGATCCACAATTTTTGTGAATTGCTGCTTTGAATTATGCACGTTTCTGTGCCTGGCTTCAATGGCGGACTTCGTCCCGACCCAATCGATGCTTCCCTGCAAGAGGAAATCACCTCGACCTAGTTACCTCTAGTGTACTCAGCTTCTTCATCTCCAGGACCTCTGCCGTCACGAGTTTCTTATCCCACCCAACCCCGATCAGAGCACATGTTGTCCCTGGCTGCCGGATCACCATCTCAACGGTCAAACCCCGACGTCTTCGCCTTCAGGGTCCGAATGCGAATACCCTTCAAACCCGGGATGGAACGTCACCAGTGTAAAGCCATCAGCAAAGGCCACAAAGCATCTTCAGATGTCAGCTTCGGGCCGACGCAACACCATTTGCGAAAATGAGACTCCTCCCAGAAGAGGACCCGGAGGAGGTTTACCGGGGCGACTGCTCATCTTACCTGAGGCATGTGGTGGGGCACCATCTCTAACCTGCGCCATCATCTCGAGCATGATGTAGATGTGTCCATGTCGCTGTTCTTGCCTGATATCATTCATCACGGTACACCACAGCACAGTCGGGTCAGCCCTTCCAGTGTTCCGCTGAACAGTGACACCTCAGATGGGCGTGGGAGATATGTACATGGTATGTATGCGTGGGTCGAATACTACAGTATGCTGCCAGCCTAGCAAGGGTACCTACGAGGGTAACCGTCGAGCTGGAGCCTCCCCCTGGTGCGGAATCTTCTGAAAAGCTTCTAGCGCCCTTCGCTAATACTTGTTAGGGTAGCCATGACGCTCCAAGGGGTTGATAGTGGAACAAGCCTCTGTTCCACGAAAGCTTCCACGCAGTAGCCCTCGCACAAGGGGCCCGAAGGTGCCTCCGGGGCTCCGTTAGCTATGTCGAACGCCTCACATCCTTCCAAGCCGAGGCATCGCAACCAATGCCATAGAGAGTCCGTCGAACCATTTCCAACCCATGGTGCCCGTACTTCGAGGGGCGTTGCACATCGAACGACCATTGCGATTCCGTTAGAGTGGCTGTGTTCGTCACTGTACACACAGTTCAGGAGTGATGCTGGAATTGGCGCTACCTCTGCACTGCAGCCACATGTTTCTCCTCGTTCGGCACCATTACTCCTTTCGGCACTTCCCCAGCTTGACAGTCTATCAGATGCCTTTTGAGATCGCCTCAACGGCGTCGCACGTCCCTCCGAAAGAAATGAAGGCCCACGGCATTATTACGGCGAGAGCGCCTGGTTTCCACCACTTGCGACAATAGCGGATCTGAGGGCGGATATACGAACACATCACCTCATTCCGAACACAGGCTCAGTCTTTCACTCTAGTACAGAATAAAATTCCGCTAAAAACGTCGGATGTGGCCGATACGGCAGTTTGCAGATGGACGTACCGTTTAGTCGATCATCGCCGGCCACCGGCAGCCTGGCAACCAGTACAAGCTTGACTTTCTGCCGCACTGCTGACCAGCCAATTGGCATGATTCCGGTCCGCTCTGCTGACTTTAAACTCATGCGCTTCGCCTAAAGCCGCCTACAGTAGGTATGATTCTTTGCGTCCTACCTAGCCTAGCGAGCAAAGCTACACTACCTACACAGCGACCGCCCAACTACAAGACCGTGTGCACAAGGCTTTTGAATTGTAAACATGCCCATTTGGCCGCTGAGTACCACGATACATAGAGTGAGCGGCGGTGTGAATGGATAGGCTGGGCTAAAGCTATCAAACATCCACGCTAATCAATGTCTATAGCATGACTTACTGTGTAAAGCGGCCGAATCGTGGATGCTGGCTGTCTAGAATCAATCTTCCACCTGCCATCGTCATGGCCACTGTTCAAAATAAGGTCCTGATAACCGTGCCCAGTCCACCAAGATCTCTCGCATTTGACATATAACGGTACCTGATTACATGCAGATAGACCTACCATGCATCTACAGTGTACATGCAGGTCGCTTAAACCGGACCTTTCCCCTCAAATTGGTGCGTCTGAACTCTGCAATTCCATCACGTCAGATACGACTACACGTTTGAGCTAGTATCATTGAGCCTTGAACTAACAGCTTTTGTCACTCTGTATGCAGCAGTGATTACAACTAGAGTGTGGTGCCGTTACCTAAAATCTTTGGTCTACTATTCAGCCAAAGTTCAACGTTCCCGGGAATCCGAACTTTCCAAACAATATGACATCAGGAGAGGAACTTGGCCAAATCCATCATATCATATCGCAATATGTCAAGTCAGCTATGTAATGCCGCGGAGATCTGGTACGTCGTCCAAGATGGCCCTTAGCCTCATATGCTGGTACCCGACGTCACGTCAAACCGTTGCACAGTGATGAACGCCATCCCGTTCGTAATGGCGGGGAGTTCTACCTACCTCACATACAAAAGGTATCTTGAAGCCTTCTAGTGAGTTCTCAACCACCCTTTTCGATACTCATCAACCAAGTCCAGGATGCTGAGCTCTCACCGCAAGTTAATTTCAGACAAGAGGTCCCGGTGTATGTCAAACAGGAAAAACGGCACTATTTCCCATGGTTCGAATGTTATCAAGAGACTTTATGCGTCCTTGCTTTGTGCAACATTTGAACCTCTTCAAAATATTTCATGCTTGGTAGGCCAAAAGATGGAAGTTCGACTCATAAGCCTATGACCCGTCAGGATATGCCATCAAAGCAAGTGCTTCTGATTTGGGTGCTGCTCATGCTTCCTCCATCTAGAGTTCAATTATAACCTCCAAAGACGTAAAGTAGACTCGACAGTCCCCAACTAGTCCTAGTAGTATTGTACCACTATAGGTAGGCCTTCATAAGTTTTCGACTTATGCTTCCTCCCTCTCTTCATTTCCCTTGCATCACTAGCCGTTCATCCGAGCCGTTGAAAAAGGATACTCCTCCTTCTTGGCGGTAAATCCGCTGCGCCCACCAGTATCACTCAACGTTGCGCCACAAGGTTCCTTTTCAGTTTTTTTGGGGGGTAAAGGGGGGGTGGTTTAGCTAGCCAAGAATCCACTTATCACCTTTTTGAAATTTACAATACCTTGAGTCCACCCTCCAGATGCAGTGAGACAGATGCTCAAACATCATCAGTATGTATATTCGTGCCCTAAATAGGGTACCGGTACTCCGTTTGCTTTCTCCAAAGACACAGGTGGTACGGTACGTTGTAGAATGCGCAAGTGAAGGTGAAGCACAGCTATCAATCCATACTGTTTAACGGTGACGAGATCGACCATCACAGCAACCGTTGCCCGCATGGCTCGCAGTGCACGGGAACGAACACACAGGAACTTCCAGATTTGTACACTAGGTACGCTCGGCGGGATCGAAGCATCATGCTTGCAAAAAGAAGTATGTACAAGCGTTTGCTTTTACCCGGTTGGTATTTTTATTTTCCCCCTCCTCAAAACGCAGTGAGTGGTACACATGCGCAAGGATATATCCCAGAAGTTTATAGAGTTTGTCACATATTTCCAGTCAGCCAAGCGGTGAACAATGTCTGTGCTTGATGTGCTTTTACTACACTACTACTTCTGACCTCTAGCCTGTTGAGTGCCTCTGTAATTAAAGGAAAGAGAGATAAAACGGTTTTGCAATATCAAAATACATGAGGTTGCTTGATGTAACTAATCACATTTGAGATCTCTACTTCTTCTTCAACAGTCAGAATACTACCACACCTTCCTGTCTGGCTGTACTACACTACACTACACCACACCACCACCACCTTGGAAGAACGATGTTTGGCTCGTATAGAAGATACCTTTAGTCTACCTAACAAGAACATCATGTATTACAGTTCTTCTCTTGGCGCACAAACAAAAGCTCATCACATAGGTAGTCTCTCGGTCGAGATGCAAACCCTACTATCTACGATTCCATCTCAACCATTGGAGACATTTGTTTTTTAGTGATTGCCTTGTACTACAAGTATGATTACAGTGTAGGAACTAATCAGCTAGTTAGTAAGGATTCGTTGGTGGATTGAAGAAGATAGAAATCAGGGAGAGACTAAAGAGAAAGAGGGACAAGTAGATTAGAGGACAAAAAAAAGGGGAAATGACGAGAAAAAAAAAAGAGGAAAAAGAAGAAACAGAGCACAGAAAATAACAAGGAAGAAAGAGCATAAGTTAAACGGAGGGAAAAGTTTAAGACAGGGAGAAAAGAGAGAGAAGGGAAGGGAGTAAGAAGAAGAGAGATAAAGAGAGTAAAAGGCAAAAAGACCCTTTTGCGTTGTTGACGTCAGCTCAGCTCACTAAAGCCATGTCAATTGATACCGACTAGGAGGAGAACGACTCGCTATTTCGATTCAACAATACTACCTAGTAACATCTTATAACACTGTGGCAGGAAGCAGCAGGTACCTAAGGTAAATAGCGAGAGCAACGACTAAAGTTTACAAAAGTCTTAGTAACCCCAGAGACAAGAAGAATGAATAACAAAGGAGCAAGCAACACCAACCATGTCTGCTATTTACCTAGGTAATAATACTACTCGCGGAATAACATAACATAACATAATATTAGAATTTCGCTCTTCCTCCATTTTTGACAATCACATTTCCCTCAGCGAGCAGCGCATTCCTCACCTCACCGAGCCACACCAACCCAAACAGCGATACCTCACCGAGCCACACTAACCTATGCACAGTGACACGTAAAGACTTCAGATGGCCGCTTAGTACTGTACTGATCCGGAAACCCAACCCGATAATGTAACCATACTGACTTTTCGGAGATTATCAAATGTCATCATAACTTGCCCCTCTCCCTCCTTTCATATGTAGATGCACATAAGAGCGAGAGGGTTTCATTCACCACCACCACCGTCGTCTTTGTTTAGGTTACAATCAAACCCCCCGTCTTGTGCCGGGCTTGCATGTCACCATTGCTGAAGCAGCAGCAGCAAGAAGAAGTGCGTAGTCGGCCCGGTCCAGGGAGATCATAACAAATTAGCCAGGAAAGGTGGTGGGTGGAGGCTGAAACAACCCCAAAGCCCCGAAGCCGTGGCTTTGTAAGAGGGAGGGTGGGCAGGGTAGATGAAGCCGGGAAAAAGCAACCAAGGACAATAAATGCACGGACGGTATTTATACATGAATGGTGCAATATAATGGGGAATCAAAGTGTGCACTCATAATCAAGCCTATCGGTAGGCTCCATTTTACTTTTCCTATTGCTCCGTCTTCGACGCAACAGCAGTCAGAGGTGTTGCTGCTTCCACTTCTGGCAGCAGTGATACATCTCCCGCAGCAGCTTCTGGCGACTCTGATACTTCGGCTTCGGCAGCACTGCCATCGTCAACAACTTCAACGTCCACGGCATGCTGATCCTCAGGAATCTTAATCTCCAGGACATCAGAGTGGTCGTCCGTTGTTACGTCGTCAACGGTCACAGCGTCGGTGGTATTAGCAGCGACAGCCTCGGTGTCATCAGGCTCTACCACCTCCGGTTCTACCTCCTTCACCCGCTCCGCCTCAGGTGTCGCCTCTGATTCGGCTTCGACTTCGGTGGCCTCATCACCACCCTGCGGCTTCTCTTGGAAAGTAAAGGCATCCGACAGGTTAACCGCCAGGAAAGTCTTGGGCAATTTTACTCTGGATGAGGACGATGAGTGTCAATTATAATCCTACTACCATGGTATATCAAGTTCAGGTGGGCAAATGACTTACTGGTGGAACTTCGCCCTCAACGTCTCAATAACCTTTATCCAGTCTGTATGAGCCGTTAAGCTCCTGCGCGGAGCACAGCCAATGCAATGCTTGCTGTCAAGCTGTACATCCAGCGGGTCAAAAACGTGACAGCCAGGGCTGATGGTAATCTTGATGCTGTAGTTAAAGGCAGGAATACCGTCCGCATCAGCTGGCGGGTCAGCTGGCATTTCGTACAGCTCGAACGAGATCTGCGAGAGGTAGTCGAGCTCAGGGATGGTAGCTCGCTTGATCTTGGTCTCTAGGCCGCCCTCCAAGATGCAGTTCAGGAGGGTGTAGATATGCGACTCCTTGGTGAAGTATATGAAGGACTTGGCTTCATCCGAAGCCTGCATTTCCTCAAGGTCCTTAACAATCTCCTTCAACAGGGGAAGAGAGGTCAGGAGTCCAATTTCAAGCTAGGCAACATGTTAGTCATCTAATCCAGAATAGGAAGGCCATTTTTTTAAGACGGGACGCTTCTCACCTTTTCGCTGTCCGAAATACCATACTCCTGTGGGCAAATAAAGTCAAAGAGGACCTTAGCTAGCTGGTACAGCTCCCGCAAAGGCTCAAAGCGAGCGTCTGTCTTGGCCTTGGTCTGGCTGTTGCCCCTGTGGAGGTGGAAGTACCTCTCCGGGAGCTCCGATTCCGGACCTGGCCCAGGTCTGAACCCGTGTAGGAACGACCGCCTGCGGAAGATACGCTTGACAGCCTTTGAGTCGATCTTTTCTGCCAACGAGCTCTCGGTAGGCTTGGAAGCTTCATTATCGGTGCTCGAAACAGGGGACGGTGACTTTGCATCCTTGCTGCCATTAGGAGGGGCCAGGATTCCGTAGTCCTCCTCAAGCATAGTCTTTGGTGGAGTAAACACCCATTCGAGGAATTGACGGTTGTGCAGGGCATCGAACTTCATGGTATCGTAGAGTTCCGAAATCTTGCTAGGGTCAACCTTTTCACCGTCGCAGAACTCGGCGAACAGCTTCTCCCAACGCTCCTTGAACAGCTCGGCGTCCTCACCACAGCACCATCTGGCCTGGATGCTGTTCACCGCGTTCACATGTGACGAGCCAAGTGACGACAGCGACGAGCTGGAAGTCTCACTGATCATCTCCATACTAGGGTTGTTGATCGCATTGAGAGAGTTCACAGCACCGCTGTAAAGCTTGGCGTAGTTGTGCTGCATGACCTTGCGGTGGAAGTTCATGAGCTGGACCACGCGTGTCTGTACCTCGGACGGCTCAGGCATGTTTTCAGGCCAGGCAAATTGAGGCGGCCGCTCATTGCCCTTCCGCAGAAGACCCTTCAACTTCTTCTTTACCTTATCCATCTCGTCCTTGGCAGCGTTCGAGTCGTCAAGAAGGTCCTTACGGATGGTGATAAAATCGGGAGGTAATTCCTTCTTCTTGCAGAAGCTAGCTGCCCAGATCTGAGCGCTGGTAACGACACGACGCTCGCTGCTGCTGAAGACGTGGACCTCCTCCAGGATATCACGGTTCATGAGACCAAGATCACTACGCATGCTCTCACCGAGTTCCTGTGCCTGGTAGCGGGCGGAGTGTGTCGGCTCGCCGCCCCATTTCACAATGAGCTGAAGCTTATCCAGCACCAAGCTCTCCTCGGCAGCAGTGAACTTGGACATGGTAACGCCTGACAAGGAATCGTGCCTCTTAACTGGCCTACGAGGCTTGGAGTTACCGTCCTTGTCGACACTGTCACCTTCACCGGGTGTAGCATCCTCCTTGGCCTCTTCGTCAGGCTTTTCGCCCTCCTTCTCTTTGTCTTCCTTCTTGGGCTTGTCTTTCTTCCTGAACATTGGCTTTATTTGGACCTTGGTACCAGCCCATCCGCCCTTCTTCACAAGGACGTTGCGGAGTGACTTCAGCTTGACAGGGTCTTCAATACCAGCCTTCAGGGCCACATCAACAGCATCAAGTACACTTGCCAGCGCCGGCTCACCAATCAGGAGCACTTCTTCTTGGTGACCCTTGAGTAGCTGAATGAAGGGGTCTGTGTGGAATGTGAATTTGTACTTCTGCTTCGGCGTACGATCAGCGTGGCGGATGACAGATACCACACCCTTGAGCTTCCAGCTAGGCTTCGGGGGAGGCGGCGGCGGCGTCTCCTCATGCTCATGCTCCTGTTCAGCAATAGCGACAGAAGTGAGCGAAGGGGTAGTGGGCAGCGTTGATGGCGCTGTGGGTGGTGCACTCTCTCCGCACTGACTGTTGCGCGGGCTGCTCGGCTTGGTTGACAGCTTAGAGACAAGCGAGGTATCTGACTTGACGTGCGGCGGCGCATCGTGGTGTCTGGTGTGGTCCGACCTCTGCTTGTCCAAGCTCACCTTACCCTGGGCTGCCGCCAATGCGCTGAGTTCCTTCTCCTTATTCATGAGAGCTGCGCGAGCGGCAAGAGGATCAGGCACCTCGGAGATGGCGGGAGACGGGCACGGCGAAGGTATTCCACCCCTGCGCTGCCTCTCGGCGATAAACATTTCCCTGAGGATTTTGGCGCACTGGTTGTAATAGTCCTCATTATCTTTGACGAAACTCCAGCCGTTCACGTCAATGACATAGCTCTTGCCCCCGGCCCGCAATAAGTCGAAACCGCAAACGCGTTGTCCGAATGCTGTGCTGATTTTGCTCGCAATTTCCTTTTCCTCGTCGCTCAAGGCTGTGACATAGCGGACCTCTTTTCCATGCGTATTTCTTCGCACGACGCCGTCCACAACAGGGGACTTGCGAGTCTCAGCGTGGCAGTATGTTGGCCCAACAGTATACGCCTTCACGTCCTCGGCATTGTCGACCTGCATGAACTTTTCGTAAATGAAACTCTCGTCGGGCTGAGTGATGCACCTGGGCACGTTGAGATCCTCCACGTATTCACTGCTCTTGTTGCCGATCTTGCGGAAAAGCTTCCTTGCACCACCGCCAGCGTAGGAAGGAAAGTAGATAATGATATTGTGGTCTTCACCGCTCGTAGGCTTCTCGACAAATGGCTTCTTAATTAGCGTTCCGTCAACAGAGAGAACATCGCCGTTTTCGAGGAGCTCGATCTTGCGCGGCGCGACCTGCTTGGCGTACTCTGGATCAGTATTCGTGGGCTCAAACTGTACACCGCTGACGTCCTTGATGAGCTTGCAGATTTCGGGGGTCAACAGGTGAGGGCCACCGTCCCGGTTCACTTCGATGCGCTGAGGGGTGGGGACATTGATGCGGTCCAAGAGGCGAAGGCAGAGGCGGCGATCCCATAGTATCTTTTGCATAGGGACATCGTTAACGCAGAAGGGCTTGCGTGCCTTGACGTAGGCGATGGCCTTGTCAAGGGGGAAGCCGTCCGAGTAAAACGAGATTAAATAGTCGCACATGGGCCAGTTTTCGACCTCTGCATCACCACCAAACAGTTAGTCATTGTTTTTCGTCCATAATGATGCGGCAACAGCGCAGGATCGACGCACCTTCATCAAGAATCACTTTATCGCCAAAGACACAAACATCAAATTCGCCGTTCTGAATCAAGCGGTTCAGAATATTTCTGCTGGGCTTGCTTCTCGCCTTCACATCCAAGGCACACACACCGATAACACCGTAGGGCGCAGGCTTGTGCTCCTCCTTGGGAGGCCGGTGTTCATGGCCTGATACCACTCTTTCACCATTGGGACTCTGATTTCCGCTAGCAGCGGTACTACCACTGAATCTGCGCTTCGCCCTGCTCCTTGACCTGGGTGGAATCGCTCGCGGTGTGGGTGGTGCGGGTGGTGCGCCGTTAGCAACAGATGTGTTCACAGGAGCAGGAACACCGTGGCCGTGAGCCTGCGAAGTATGGTGATGGTTTCCCCTGCTCTGGCCATCCTTGAGCATGTCGCCCATCTGCTGAAAATGCGATTCCCGCGGCGAGAGCTGGTGGGTGCCTGGCGCGCCTTGGCTTCCCGTTGTAACAGTGGTTGTCGAGACGCTGGCTTCTGCCGTCTGGGCGGTGCTGGCAGGTGGGATGACTCCCGATTTGGAGGGGGCGGAGGAAGACATGAAGCCTGATACCACTCGGGCAGAGCCGGTGGCGCCGCTGGTGCTGCCGCTCTCGGAACTGGGAACCCCACGGGCCGAAGCTAGAGAGTATATGGACGAAATACTCTTTCGCTTGTTGCTGTCTGACTGGCTGTACTCGAAGCCAAAGAAGGACGAGTTTCTGCGGCGGGAGTGGTAGGGGTATTCGCGTTGGGTGGGGGTAGAGGGATTCTGCAGAGCGGGATCGGGGAGTTGGCGTTGTTGTTGTTGTTGTGGTTGAGGTGATTCGGCGTTCGCGTTGCCGGTTCCGGGGCGTAGACGGGGAGTCTCCGAGTCTTCGATCGTAGCTGAACCGGAATTAGTGATGACGGTAGTGGAGCATGAATGGTTATGACTCTGACCTTGATTCTGGCCGTTATCGCCGGCGGCCAAGGCGAAATCTCGGGGAGAAAACAGGGGTGGGACCGCCGAGGCGCTGCCAAAGCTGCCGGGCACATGTACTCCACCACCCAAGTCCGAGTATCCTTGGCTGTTATTTGCGTCGCTCCAGGCGTCCGAGATGAAGGAGCGGAACGAATTGGACGATTCGCGGCGGCTGTGCGAGAGCGAGGCGCGCGGGCTCTTTGCTAATGACGACGATGCTTGTGGCAGGGTGACGGGAGGGGGCATCGACACATTGGCGCGATCAGCATGAACAGATTGGCTGCCAGGCTCAGAGTATCTGCTCTTTCGGCTAGCTATGCTGTTGGTAAAGGAAGAGGCGAGACTGTGTCGTCGTTTGGATTTTCCGGTACTTGTAATGCCGCTGTCACTGGTGATGGGGATGGCGCCGGGGACTGCGATGCTCGACGAAGGTGTGCCTGCCATGTCTTCGGCTTCTTCGACAGGCACGTCCAAGCCGCCGGTTGCTGCTTCTGATGTCGCGACGGGAGTGTTTGGGTCTTGGTCCGGATGGGTGAAAGAAGAAGCTTCGGAGGCGGAGGACGGCACGCTGTCGGCGGACAATGGCGTACGATCGAGGGAGGTAGGTTCGAGGTGTGCTTCCATGGCTTCTGCGGGAAGCTGCAGGTGCAGCCTATGGGTTTATATATCGTCGGCGATAGCAGTGGCAGTGGTGATGGCCAGCTGGACGATGGTGATCACGCCTAATGGACTCGATGTTGGGCGTCGCTTGGATTGGGAGAAAACGGGGAACTGCACTTCTTATTTGGTGGATGTCTAGACTAGACTAGACAGCTCCTCAAAGCAAATAAAGGATAAAAGAAAAAGGAAAGAAAATAGAGGTTGGAGCGATTGGGGCCCAATGGCTTTCAATGTTCCAACTAAGCAATTGATAACCGCAAGTGTTTCGACGACGGGAGATGGGGATGTCAATCTGTCTTTGATCCTTTTCTTCTTCCCTTTTTTTCCCCCCCCCCTCTAGCCCCAGATGGATGTTTCAGTTGTCATCCAAGCACAGCTCATAAGAACAACATGTAATCATCAAGATAGCCATTGGTACACAACTGGACAAAGGTGGATAGTTTTGTGGCGACACGAGGAGAGACAAGAGCTAGGTAGGTAGCCCAAGTTGGGATGATGTCCAAGCGTTGTTTGCGCGGGGAGGGAGAAAGGAAAAAAAAAAAAAAAAAAAAATTGAAAAAAAAAGGAAAGAAAGAAAGAGGGAAAGGCGGCATGTGGGCAATTTCCGTAAACGGACCCGGTAGTACTAGTCCCAATTCTGAACGTCTACGTGTAAGTGCATCCGGATCCCACCATTCCCTTACACCGGAGTTTTGGTAGCTCATGGCAGAGAAAGGCTGGCACTTTCTCGGGTACTACATGGCGATTAACCGAATGGTCGATAGAATACACTTATTATACCTTTGGAAACTAAGCCCCAGGCAGTTTTTGCATGGAGAAATTCCCAGGTAACTCTGGCCGATGTCTTTTCGATTTTTTTGCCATCCCTCTCGAAATTCTGTAATGGCCTTTCCTAACTAAAGCGAGCCGTGTTGGACTGTCTAATTCGATTATATTTACAGCCACTTCGTCATCACAACTGGAGGTCCAGTCTCTATCGTCATTGGCGTGCTTGGATAGACACAGAAAAAAAAAAAACCTCTCTAGTGATCGACAATGATGGAGACCAAAGAGCCCATTGCGAGTTGACTACTGGTACCATGTACGATTATTAGTGACAACCAAATTTCTGTCTTGTCAAACCAAACCTTTGCAGGCGCCTTATGATATAGCCAAAGAGAAAATCCAGAAGAACGCTGAAGGTGGGTGTCATTGCGAACCGTATGCCGTGGTATGGGTGGACGACCTGAGGTGGGTTCGATGGACGGGATGATGACGCCGCAGGCCAGCATTTCGACGCTGAAGCTGACAGGGGATGGTGATGCTGTGCTGTGCTGTGTTTTACAAGCAAGAGCTTTTCGCCCAGTTGGCGGGGCAGATGGTGGTGTGGGGTTCAGTTTGGAACACAGTCTCGACTTCTGCGATGATGGGAAACGGTAATCCCGGTAAAGGCTGCAAAATGCGGCCGGGATCGCAGGAGGTTCCAAGTCCAATGTACATACACAGTGCTGGATTTAAGCTCTGTGGGTCCTGGTCAGACGGTGGTCCCACATGCGTCCAGCTTCCATGCTACCCCATATAGCGAGGCAGACCAATCATATGGAGCTCTCACTTGCCTGCCCCAACTGACCCCAAACTGTGGCTGAAAATTTCTGGTCCACCGCGACAAGGCTACCATCATCGAAAACTTCAAACTGCGACTTTCAACAAGGCTTTGCAACTGAAAGGCATTCGCAGACATCGTGGTAGTTGGCAGCATATGCCACTCGACGACATGATGCCGCATTCCGATCGCGAAATTACATCCGCCAAGCGGCAGAAGCTCAATGCCTCTGTCGTCAAGTCCAAGGCGCCTCAGAAGAAGAAGGGTTCTTCCATCTTTGCTCCCTTCAGAGTACGTCTCTTAACAAGTTTGCGGTGGTCTGCCGGTCGCATGGGAGTCCTCAAACTAACAACAAACTCACCACTCATAGACTGTAGGCTTGGTATCTCCAACAAGCGTTCCCTTCACGTCCATCCCCCTCGGCAAGACTACCTTCCAGATCACCACCTCCGTCGGCCGCTCTCTCCAGACCTATGACCTAAAGAGAGGTCTCAATCTCGTTTTCGTTACCCGCCCCCAGACTCCCGCCGACATTACCGCGACAACTGCTTGGAAGGAAAAGGTATTCGCCGCTTGGGGTAACCCTCAAAATGGCGAGGCCCAAGGTATCTGGGTCTTTCAGCGCGGAAAGAAGGTAGCTGAGCTTGAGCTGCCTGCCGACCTCAACCAGCCCATCAAGCAGATCCTCATCTTCGGTTCCTGGATTGTTGCATGCGCCCAAACCCGCCTCGAAGTATGGAAGTCGGCCACCCTCGAACACTACACGACCATCTTTTCCGTTGCCGCAAAGAAGGGCGACAACGAGCTCACTGGAGGCGTCGTCAACATGCCTACCTTCCTCAACAAGATCTTTGTCGGTCGCAAGGACGGTTGGGTAGAGATCTGGAATGTCAGCACCGGCAAGCTCATCTACACCATCCTTCCGCCCTCTCCCGACGCTGGCTCCGTCACCTGTATGGAACCTACCCCGGCACTTTCGCTTCTCGCCATCGCATACTCGAACGGCCCTCTCGTCATCCACAACGTCCTTACCGACAAGGCCTCCCTCAAGTTGATGGCCGGATCCGAACACGCCCCCGTTACAAGCATCTCCTTCCGAACTGATGGTCAGGGTGCTGGTCAAGATGGTACAAAAGATGGCGTCATGGCTACCGCCACAAGCATTGGTGGAGATGTCACATTCTGGGATCTCAACAAGGGCGGCAGGGTGATGGGTGTGCTCCGGAGCGCCCATAACCCGCCATCACACACCGACAAGACCGTGCGCGGAGGTATCAGCAAGGTCGAGTTCCTCCCAGGACAGCCCGTTATCATGACCAGTGGTTTGGACAACTCGCTCAAGTCCTGGATCTTCGATGAATCGCCCTTCTCGCCCGTTCCCCGTATCCTTCACATGCGCAGCGGCCATGCCGCCCCCGTCAACTGCCTGCAATTCTTGCCAACCGATTTCGATGGCGCCGAGGCCGGCAACAAGTGGCTTCTCAGTGGTGGCAAGGACAGGAGTCTGTGGGGCTGGAGTTTGCGACGCGATGGCCAGAGCTCCGAGCTCAGTCAGGGTGCTCTTCGCAAGAAGGCCAAGAAGGTAGGTATTCTTGCCAATACCGCCCTCGGCAGCCACGGCCCGACTACATCTTTGGACGACCTCAAGGCTCCCGAAATCACATGCATCGCCTCCTCGCTCAACCGCGATGGCGGCATGGGCGCTATGCCCGGCAGGCAGGTCATCTGGGACAAGGGCAATGACAAGAGCAAGCCGACCAAGTCCGAGCTTGCTGCTATGACTGGCTGGGAAAGCGTAGTAACAGCTCACAAGAACGACCCCTGGGCTCGCACCTGGTTCTGGGGCCGCAAGCGTGCTGGTAGGTGGGCGCTTAAGACCGGTGATGGCGAAAATGTTTCTACCGTGGCTATCAGCCCCTGCGGCAGTTTCGCCCTCGTTGGCTCCGTTGGTGGTAGCTTAGACATGTTCAACCTCCAATCCGGCCGTCACAAGCAACGCTTCCCCTCCCGACTCACTCCCGCCCAAATGCGCCAGTTGAAGATGCAACAACTCAAGGCACTCGACAAGGTGAGCCAGCTCGAAAAGCGCTCCTCCTCCAAGACCTCCTTTGCCCCCGGCTCGGGCAAGCACACCAAGTCCGTAACCGGCATCGTGGTCGACCCGCTGAACCGCTTCGTGATTTCCTGCTCTCTCGACGGCACCGTCAAGTTCTGGGACTTCGTCACGGGCAACCTAGTCGACGAGATTGACTGGGCGCCCATGGTGCAGATCACGGGCTGTCGCTACCACGCCGGCAACGATCTCATCGCTTTCGCGTGCGACGACAATTCGATCCGCGTCGTCGACATCGAGACCAAGCAGACCATCAGAGAGTTCTGGGGCTGCCGCGACACCATTAACGACTTCACCTTCTCCAACGACGGCCGGTGGATTGTGGCCGCCTCGCAGGACCGCGTCGTCCGCGTCTGGGACCTGCCGACGGCTCACCTCATCGACGCCTTCCGGCTCGAGAAACCCTGCACCGCCATCGCCTTTTCCAACACGGGCGAATACCTCGCCGGCGCCACCGAGGGCGAGCTGGGCGTGCACATCTGGACCAACAGGACGCTGTTCAGACACGTGCCGACCAGACAAATATCCGAGAAAGACATTGCCGAAATCTCGGCCGGACCTACCAGCTCAGGCGAGGGCGGTCAAGGTCTCATCGAGGCCGCCTTTGAGGAAGAACAGGAGGACGAAGAAGATGAGGGCGTGTCCGCGCCGGTCCTCGATCAGCTCAGCGCCGACATGGTGACGCTCAGTCTGGTGCCCAAGAGCAGGTGGCAGACGCTGCTGCATATTGACCTGATCAAGCAGCGCAACAAGCCCAAGGAGCCGCCCAAGGCGCCTGAGAAGGCGCCCTTCTTTTTGCCTTCACTCCGGGATGGGACGACGAACCCACTGCTGTTGACGGAGGGCGAAAAGAAGGATGAGGAGGAGAGCCGAATTTCGAAATTGACGCAACTCGAGACGACAAGGACGTATCAGACGTTTACGGCAAAGTTGTTGGAGGGTGCCGGGACGGGTGATTGTAAGTTTCTTTTTTTTTTTCTTTTTTTTCCCTTTTCCTTTTTTTTCCCTCCCTTTTGACTTTCCGATTTATTTTACTAACCATTCCCCCTACTTATAGACACCCCCTTTATCACCCACCTCAAGTCCCTCTCCCCCTCCACCGCCGATCTCGAACTCCGCTCCCTTTCCATCGGCGGCCTTGATCCGGAGTCTTCTGAAGACAGCAACGAACTCCTCCACTTCATCCGCGCCATGACGCAACGCCTCGCCCAACGCCGCGACTACGAGCTCACGCAAGCGTGGATGACGGTCTTTTTGCGACTGCACTTTGACGTGATCATGGAAAGCGAGACGCTGCTGAAGGAGTTGGCTAGGTGGAAGGAGCAGCAGGAAAGGGAAAAGAAGCGGTTGGATGATTTGGTGGGGTACTGTGGTGGTGTGGTTGGGTTCTTGAGGAGTCCTAGGACGTAGTAGTAGACATAGACATGGACATGGACATGCATGGATGGGTCTAGATGAGGGGAAGGGAAAGGGAAGGGAAAGGGAAAGGGAAAGGGAAGGCTTGCATAATGGCTATGAGCGAGTGAGTAGCTGTAAAAGTCGGTTGGGATTGTGGAACATATGATATGAGCGAATCCGATCTATTTTTGATAGTATTTACATTATGGGTTTTTTTACAACTAGCCTTATTCTTCTTTATTTTTTCTTTTTTGTTTCCTAGGATGATGGAAGGATGGATGGATGGGGAAAAAATGGGATAGATAAAAAGCGAGTGGTATCGACGTATATCCAACACCAGTACATCTCTCTTGTCATATCACGTCAACTGAATCTACATCTACTATACTTCCTGGTCTGAATTGATAAACGGTACCTATGAAAAGGCATAACTAAGCATGCACGAATGATTTGGGGTCGATTATGATTTGTTTGTGCGTTATGAAGCTGGGTACCTAGTCAGATCTTGCCCAAGTCCCATCGATGTTTACCTAAATATCAAACAGATGGAAAAATATACGTATCGAAATGTTTACCCCGACTGGTTGCAAGACACTTACTCTTCGTTCGTTCGCTTGATGAAGCAAGTTAGGTAGCAACTGAAGTCAGATACGGGCTCCCGTCAATCCACTTCCTTAGCTACCTAATAATCGGCTAAAGGTAGGTACTTTCAACGGTGTTAAGTAAATAAATGGTATTTACTATACAATTCTCTATGTAACGAATATAGGTACTTTGTCTGGGTTTGATTGAGTTCCATTTTTGTACACGTTTTCCTAGGAGGGTCGTTGTTATACGAAGATGTATTTCACAAGTGATAACAATAGAGAATAATAGAGTAAATAACTAGTTACTGGATAGAGCAATAACATATAACGATTAATAATAGTCTTATTAAAGGAAGCTAAAGATAAGAGTTGTCACGAGCCTCAACTTAAGACCTCGTATATAACTTTACTAAATATAAGTAAGATAGACATTAAGTTAGTATACTATTAATTAATAATCCGTCCACCTTAATAGAGGTTAACGGGACGAACACTCTTATATAATAGACTATACGCTCTTGTAAGTAGCTACTATAATAAAATAAAATATTTAAGTATTTACTAAAAATACCCTATAATATTTCCCCTTTAATAAAAGGAGAAGAGTATTCGCTATTTACATAATATTATTAAATCTAACTATATATATAAAAGATCCTATTATTTATTAGAGCCTTTATTTAGTAATTTATATTTAGATTAACCGCTAAATATATAAAGCGTACAACCCTTCAAATAAAATACCTAATTTAATAACCTAATAATAATCCTTTAATAACTATAATTATAATACGCTGAACGTTTATTAAATTCCTTATTATCTATTTCCTTATTTTTATCTATATAATATATATTTTAATAAGAACGTTTACATCCTAATAGAAAATCCTCTTATTCTTAAATATCCGGTAAGTAATTATAGCGAGGGGAGCGGGTAATAAGTAAAGAACTAAAGCAAGAACCCGAATAGGCTATTATAAGATAGAATTTATTAAATAAATTGGTTAAATTAAATATATGCCGTAACGAAAAATTACTAGAGCGAACGCTATAAAGAATAGTAATACTAGGAATAGTATTAAATATATAGTTCCTATTAATAAATAAAGTTGGGGGGAAATATTTAATATAGAGCTCCTACATTTCTCTAAATTCAATATAGAAAATTATTAATTCTATTTATATTTTCTATATAATTTAATTCTAATATTCATTTAATGCCTTTAATACCGCAAATTATATATTAGAAATATACTTTAATATATCTTTAATTTCTTCGTAAAGAATAAAGTTAATAATTATAATAGGTTCCCTACTAACCTTAATAATATAATTAATTATCTTTTCAATTACTAGGAATTTATTGAAAACCGATTTAGTTAGCGCTATTTAAATATAATAGAAATAGCCTAATCTTCTTAATAGACTGCTAATTTATTCGGGGAAGCTAATACTATAATTAGAATATTAGATAGTTAATAAAATTGTTCTTAAAGGGATATAGTCGGTAAAATTAATATCTCTCTAACTTTTCTTATTAAAGGCTAAATTAAAAGTAATTTTAATATTATAAATAAATTTATTTTACGAGAAAAAGTAAGAGCTAGTAAATTAACGCTTATATTCCTTTTTATTCTCTATATATATTTTAATAATTTTCTTGATTTTAATGTACAACTTTTTATTAATTTTAATACTAAAATTAGTACAATCTTAATTGTAATTAGCGAAGGTACTAGTAAAAATTGGGTATATTTTTCTTTTATTACTATTTTCACCAATAATAGTTGAATGTAATTATATAATCCGAGTCGGAGTTTTATATACTTTTTTCGGAATTACTTTAGCAATTAAAGTTTTAATACGAATTAAAATAGGAGCAGCCTTAATTAATAATTATAAAGCTTTACGAATTTTATTAGTTAATTAAGCGGTTTTTCAGATTTCTTAAATATTAGTAAAATTAATATTATTACTTCTAATAATATAATTATTAGGATATATATTATAATAAAAAGCTTATAGATAATTATAAAGGCGTTAATTAATAATAATTAACTCCTCTATATATCCTCTTCTAAAGGTTGTATCGCTATATTTAATAGTAACCGTAGGAATTAAATTAAATACTCTTCTAATATATATTTTCTAAATTTTAATATTATAAAGTTAAATAATAGTATTAAAGTCCTACTCCTACTAAGTTCTATTATTACTATTAGAAATTAAATTCTAAGGAAGTATAGTTAATAAGAGTACGGACGTAAGGTAGGTAAAATTACTATTAATAGTATATAAAATTACTAAATTTATATTAATTAATTCGTTTGTACGCTTAATAATACTATAAAGTATAAAATATTATTTATTTTCGTACTATATAAAGAGATAATTAGCGGTTATAATCGGTATTAAACGTCTTCTATTATCCGCCTTCTTAGGGTTATAAACGAGAACGCTTTGGGTAAATTAGAAGAATTTAGTAGGAAGATAATTAAATGGATTATAAATACTATAATCTTGATTGAAATTATTATTCGAATTAATAATATATTTATAGTAAATATAATTAAAGAATTGTCCGAATTAGATTATATTTATCTATTCGATAAAATTAATTATAAAATTAGAAAGTATAATATATATATTATCGTTTCCTAAACTAATAATTTTATTAATAAGCCTGTTAATTATATAATAATTGAAATATTTTACTATATTAGCCAATACGCCGAACTTAGAATTATACTTTAAAGATTATAGGGCGAGCTACCAGTCTACGGTAAAATTATATAAGTAACTATTATAATTAGAATTATTAATTTAATTATGAAAAATTATAATTATATTATTGATTAGCAGTAGGGATTCTATATTGATATTTGCTATATTATTATACTAAAAGTGTAATTTAGCGAAAGTAGTATAAAAAAAGTAATAAACTGTAATTAATTTAATAAAATTATTGTATAAAGGAAGCTATAGTAAAATTGAGTAGTATAGGGATAGGGTAGGATATAATAAGGTTACTAAAATAAGAAGGAGAAACTGAAAGTAACTAAATATTTTTAATTCTTTTAAAAGTTGTATATATACGTACTACAACTCTTCCTTTACTAGTACTTACCTACCAGGGCCGTTTACTATATATAATTGTAAATGCTACTACTTTTATATAACCGTACGTACTTATTTAATTAAAATGGAAAAAATTTTAATCGAAATTATAAATAGCGTATAATATATTATTCTATATACTATTAGTAATAAGTTTGCTTTATTTAAATATATTTTTAAATATAATTTTAGAAATCCTAATAGGAAATACGGAAAATATAACCGTTTATAGAAATATATAATAAAGAGATAATAAATAGAATTTAAAATAAAAGAAAAATTCTTAAACCCCTATAGTTTCTAGTAACCTCCCCCTTTTTTAACGAAAAAATTATTACCCCCTCTATTAATTCTAATACTTTGAATAATTAAAAGTTTTTCTAATACGTTAGATTACCTTCTTACGGTTACTATAGAATAGTAATTCTAGCGGGTATTCTACGTTAAATTCCTCTACTAATTCCTTAAAATTCTTTATAAATTTACTACATAACTTTTAAATATTATTCTTATTTTAATATTGAATCTATTTAATTAAATACTATATATTTAATAGACTCTAACTTCTAATAACGAAATTTTCAATCTTCTATTTTTCTTAATTATCTATTTTAACCGGTAATAGTAGCGGAATTTTGTAATTAAATAGATCTAGGCCTTATACTAACTTATAAAAATATATTATAAATATAATAAAATAAGTATACTAAATATTAAGTAAGTTAAGTTTATAAACTAATAGGCTTATTCTTTTAAAAATACGGTAGGGACTTATTCGTTCTACTAACTACTTTTTTTTTAAATTTCCGGGCAAATAATAACCTTTCTTAAAACGTAAATAAGTTTTATTACTTACTTTAAATATTATTAAAAAATATTTAGAATTATAATACTTTTTAGTAACTATTTTAGCCTAATTAATAAATTCTATAGCTTTAAACTAATATTTTTAACGGATAAGAGCTAAGGATTCTGTAGTAGTAGCTTTCTAATCGTCCGGTACAAATAAATTGAAGGCGGTCTATAATTTAAAGCTATATACTAATTTATTTAGCAATAGCCCAATTATAAATCAAATAGTATTATTTAAATTATATTATAATATTATTAGTATTAATATTTAAGGAATAATGCTTATTATATACTATATACGAACAGCTATTTTAGTAGTCTAATTAATTCTCTCCGATTATCTATTAATTTAAGCGTAGTACGTCGTTGAAAATAGTAGATTAACGGCCAACGCTTCGAAAATACTCTTCTAAATTGCAAAAATAAATTTAGGATCCCGATTATTAATAATTACTACTAATAAACCCTAGTTGTAGAGCCGTAAAGTTCGAAGCAATACTTTAGCCTATTTCTATACGCCGTAGGTAAAATAATTAATTATCAATAGGACCTTCTTATTAAATTTATAAGTAATAATATATATTATATTAAATTTTATAAAACCTTTTAGAGCCTATATTGTATTAACTACTTTAATCACTAGTATATTAATAATAAAGTCTATAGTTATTATATAAAATAGTTTTAAGAACGTTTAAATTAATAATAATTCCCTAAGGGTTAATTACCGATTCTATTAATTCTAATAATAAATCTCGCAATATTTGTCGTATTCGCGTACTATTTAAATTTTTTTTCTTATATAAAAGTATAATAAATTATCTATTATCCAGTTAATTCTAAAATAGTACTTTTTCTTATATACTAACTCTAGCATTTTCTATATATAAATTTGGAGAATATATAACTAATATATATTTTAATAGTTAATATAATAAAGCAACCTATTTTTGGATAAATAGGGGCCCGCTAATAAATTTAAATACTTTCTTAACTATTGTATATAAATATATTTTAGAGCGTTAGTTTTATTAATTAGCCGGAGAACTCTAATATATTTAGAATCTTCGGGATAAACTTCGATTAATTTCTAACAAAATTTCGGAGCGAGAACCGGCAATATTTAACGTATATCCGGGACAATCTCTATGTATATTAAAAGAAAAAGTATTAAAATCATCCTAATAATTAATATTTTCTATTTATACGAAGTTAAATTAAATATTAGCTAATTTATTCAATATATATTTTTATCAATCTACTCGGTAATTAGTAATCTTAATAAGGTATTCGGAATAATATTTAATAGTTTAAGAATATAGAATATATTTAAATTAAATTAGAATACCAAATTAGCTATATTTGCGAACTTTAAATTAATTTTAATTAAATCTATTATATATAACGAAATATACTTAATAATAATATTAACCTAATATTTGTTAAATTAAACTATTTTCCGAAATTTTTGTAGGGCCTAAATAATAGTTATAATTTCTATTTCTATAGAATTATATTTTTTTTTAGTAGAGGACATTAATTTTAATGAAAAGTATATTAATTTAATTATAATTAGTAAGATTTTACTTATTCTGGTGATGGATTCTTGTTACGAACTAATAAGCAGAAGGACACGGGCCAACCGGACTGCTGGTACACAGCAGGCACGTGAAGGCTGGGCAGTGTAACTATGGGCAGGGAACAAGGCTTACGGTGGGCCAGGCTTATGAACTAGGCTAGGCTTATAAAGGTGAGCCAGGCTCATGAATGAGCCCAGCTCATGGTGGTGAGCCAGGCTCAAGAATGAGCTCGGCTCACAGGAATGAGCCAACACTATCACCATGAGCCAACCTACGGAAAACGGCAAACCACCTGTAAGCATAATAGATATAAAGGGGCGACTGGAGAACTCAGATTGTCAGATAGTTCGACAGTTGTCAATAGATCAATATCACCGAGACCAGTATCACGATCATACTTGTTGTGAACCTTTTGGCTTCACCGAACAGCACTGATAGTCTTTACCTTCAGCTATCTCACTTAGGCAGATCAGACGGCCTGTTCGTCACAATTCTCTATCCTATAAGTATTTTAATTAAAAGATATAAACCCTATAAGCCGAACCGCTCGTATTTATTTTAATAAATAATACTTCGCATTTTATATAGTAGAAAAGGTAGGCTTAATTATATAAACTTTCTTATATAATACGGAAAGTTTTATACTCCTTAAGGGTCGATTCGAATTTAACCTTCGATATATATATTTATTTTATTTATTTTATTAAGCTTACTTATAAATTACCTAATTTACATACTTACTATAATAGTTCTATTTTTCTTTAATTAAATAACTCTTTCGTAATAGCAAATTAGAGTATACTTTAATATAACTAATTAATTATATTAAAATAAATTTTAAGACTATTAAATATATTAGGGAAGGTTAACTTTTAAAAGGTTTTAATATAATCTTTTATACGTCTTTAACCTTCTCTATTAATAATACTATATATTAATTATATAGAAGGATATTCCGTAAAAGATTTATTTATACTAATATAAATATAGTATTTATTAAAAAGACTTATAGTAATAGCCAAATATACTAAATATTCCTCTTAAGTATTGTTAAAAATAATAATATTATTAATATAAATACGTACAAATGAACAATATTCGAAGAATAGCCTATTTATAAATCTTTACGTAAAGGCTAGAGAGTTTTTAAAGCCTATTAATATAATATTAAATTACTTAAGACCTCGGGGATTAATAATTACTATATAATTACAATATTTAATAAAAATAGGTAATTAGTAGAAAAATCCGGCCGTATTAAAGATTAAAAAGAATTTTTTACCGACTATTATATTAATAATATTTTCTTAATTGGGTAAAGGATATACATTTAATATAATAATACAATTAAATAAGCGAAGATTAACTATTATATATCCTTTATTAATTCTATTTATTTTTTTTAAATAATAAATACCGGGTAAATAATAAGAATTAACTAAAATATAAATAATATTCTATATTAAATTTATATTTTATTATATTCTTTATAAAGGAATTTGTAGTCCTTAGTACTTAGAAGGTAAGGCCTAACGATTCTTTACTAATTTTACTATCTTTCAACCAAATTAATACGTATTTTATCTTCTTTTTTTATTAGTATAATCCTTCTATTTCTAAAAATATTAATATATTTATTTAAAAAGCTCTTAATTTATTTTAAGAAATTAAGATTAGTATTATAAATATTAATACCTATTGCGGAAAGAATAGTTTTAATATTAATAGGCTTGGTAATTCTGTAGAAAGGTACTTTAAAAGCGCTCTTTCTGATAGCCGCTTCCTTTTCGTCCTCTACGGCTCTATTAATAAATATAGTATATTATTCTTAAGTAAGTCCAACTTAAATTTTAAGAACAAGAAAAAACTACGTCCGAAGTATTAATTAGTATAATTAATTCGCTAACCTTATATAATAATTATATGATTATACCTACCTATATTCCTCTAAGTATAAATACTAATTCTTTAGATTAATTAAAATATAGTATAACCTTATAAATTTTATTATTTACCGTAGGGTCCAATAATTAAAGGTATTATATATAGAAATTATAAGTGAAATATTTACTTAGACTATACTAATTATTAAATTGAATATTATATTTTACTAGGATAATTCCTAATTAACCCCCTAATAATAAAGTATTAGATTTAGCGAAAACCTCGGCAATTAAAACATCCTCCTCCCCTTTTTCTTTCTTAGAAAAGACTTCGCCCTAGATCTTTATACTAAAAATCGATCTAAAGGAGTATAAAATAGTATTAAAATTTAACTTCGTACTATAATGATAAAGGAAATCTATTCTTAATAGTATATTCGGGTCTAATTTATTAATAATTAAAGCGGATATTTGAAAGTATCCACTAACCTTAATACTATTAACCTTTCCTTTTATATAGAAATTAAATTCAATAACCGTATAAATAATAATTTTAGAATTAATACCCTTTATAATATTAGGTAATATTACCGTATATTATATATTTAGTAAAAACTACTTAATAAATACTTTACTTACTACTATTAATAAATATCCTAAATTAAAATATATAGTAATAACGAGTATATTAGGGCTAGATTTAATATCGACCTATAGGTATAATATAATCCTTTGTAAATTTATCTCCCTATTTCTAAATATAATATTCGGAATTACCTCAATAGTTTAACCTTAAATAAAAGCAAGTAACGTATATTAGCTCTTATACCAAACTTCCAATAAATTAGGCTTCTATCTATTTACTAATATTAATGAACTTATTTAAATAATTACTTTCTTTAATATTCCAATTTAATTAAGTAGCTTCTAATTATTCCTAATAAAGGTCATTCGATTATTAAATAAAGAATTAAACGATTTATAAAACGCTCAGGCCTTCTCTAAACGTTTAGGAATTATTGCAAATTTGGTATCCGATAATAATTTTAATAATAGAGGTCGTATAGGCCTATTGGAATTGGTACTTCTAATAGGAATTATATTAAAAATAACCGCTAGTTTATTATTTATTATATACGAAAGAATATAAAATAATAAGATACTAGGAAATAAAAGTTTAGTAGGGGCTAAGTAGTTGGTAAAATAGGTAGAAGGTTTATTATTGTATTTAATTTCGGAAATATCTACCATAAATTCTTTTACTTCTTTTTTAAAATTACCGACAAAATAATAACTTTTATTCTATAAGTAGTAAACTTTATTATCTATATTAGAATCGTGTGTAAAGACTATTGCAATAGAAATATAAATATAATAACTATTCTACAAAACTTAATAGTATTTAAATTTTTTACTTTAATAATACTAACGGCTGTTATTATTACCCGACCGGCCAATATTATACTTATCGAATTTATTACTAAAATTCTAAAATCTTTTATTAAAATGAAACTTTCCGCCTAATTTATTACCGAACTTATTATTATAAGATAAAAAATTTTCTTAAAAGGTTTACTATTATTATAGTTTCCCTAAAAATTAGTATAGATATTAAAAATATCGTCCTTATTATTAGAATTATTAGCTGCGTAATAAATTAATTAATTAGCTTTTAGTACTTTAAAAAATCATTTATATATAGGTAAAACCTTTTATTTAACCTTACTAATTTAATTACTAAAACGAACGTTCTATTTTGGAGAAACGTACGTAATTTATATTATAAAGTACAAACTATTCTATAAGTAAATATATAATTAGAAATTAGAGATGTCTCCCCAAAAGCGAATGTATTTAAATAGTACAATTAAATAATCGTAAAACGATAATTCGTCCGATTTATATAATTCTATAATAAATTTATTCGTATTTAACTATTTCTACATATTATAAAACTTAATTCAAAAGACTAAATTAAGCGTATTAAGAGTTCTATTAAAATTACTACGAAGATTATTATATTCGTCTTCAGAAAGTGAAAAATTCTATTAGTATAATACCGTACTTCGAAATAATTAATTAAGGTTATTAGTAATAATCTAACATCTTTCCGGATAATCCTTTAAATACCCCTTAATTATATCTTTAAACCCGTAAAAAGCTATATAAATATTAATTATACTATCCTAATATACGTCCTTCTTCTTTTTATCCGGTTCTATATTAAAGAAGTATATTCCAATATTAATAACTTTAAATAGCTTATTTTTAATAAATAAATAATAACCTATATTAATTTTAGAGATAAAATTAGTAAAAATTTAATTTCAATCTTTTAATTTTTTAATATAATTATATAAATCTTTAAACATTTTATAAAGTACCGAATTGTCTATTATTGTACTATTACTATTAACTTTAATTAATAGGTTAAAAATATTAGAATTAGAATTAAAGCGGATAGATTACGGATTATTAATAGAAAAAGTACTTTAGTAGAAAGCTAAGTATACTGAAAAGGTAAGGACCTTTAAAATAGTAGGGGGAAAGTAACCGCCGTTATTCAATATTACTAAAAGTATCCTTTATTAATAGAATTAATATTCCTACTATTTTACTTCTCTTTTATTAGTTAGAACCTAATCTATTAAATATTTGGAGTTTATTCGTATAATTTAACTAGATATATAGCGATTAATAGTTAGAGGCGGTATATAATTGCGAAGATAAGTAGAAAACTAATTAATATTATCGAATAGGGGTTATTAATTAACGTAATTAATTTAAAGATTTTTTATTTAGCTAATTAAATTAGCGGTATTATAAAGGTCTCTAACGCTAATTATAACTATTTCGCTAATAAGACTAATAAGACCGCTAGAGCACTAATTATAATTAATTGTAGAATTCTTTTAAAATTAAAAAGCAATACGTTTCGCAATAGTAAGGGCCGGGAGACTAAAATTAAGTTTTATACTATTTAAAACCAAACGTATAGTATTTTAAATAAATTATACAAAATAAAGTAGAAGATTCGGAAATCTACCTCCGGACTTCGTATTTCATTAGGCAAAACATATAATATTATAATTCTAATTGATAAAATAGGCTAGGAAATTACTAGCAAGAATAGTTCCTAAATATTATTTTACCTACTTCTACTATTATTTCTACGCAAAATATAAAAGGGTTTTAACTTATATAGAATTTCTAAAATATTTAATAGTAGGATTAATAACTAATTAGTAAATAATATTAATAGTAATTTTAATAATTAAATTCATTTACAATACTATTAATTTAATAAACGAAAAGGGTCGTTAAATTAAACTTAATTAAGCGTACTATTTAATAGGAGTAGGTAGTAAGGAAGGTAATATAGGAATTTATATTAAGTTGATATAATTTAATATATAAATTATCCTAATTATATTTCAGAAATTAGTTAGCGAAGAATAAACTTTAATAATTATTGAAGTAGTAATATTACTAGTATTAGGAGGAATTAGTACCTAAATAATAATATTAAGAATTATACTATTCTCTTTAATTCTAATTATAAATTATTTCTAATTCTTCTTCCGGAATTATACTAATATACCTTCTTTAGTAGGAAATAACCAAATTTAATATATTAGAAATAGGTAATTAGCAACCAATTAATAGTATTTACATGAAATTTATTAAATTTTATAGTCTACTATATCCAAATTAATAATCTATTCTTTATTATAAATATCGTTATTAGTATTAGCGGCCTAATTGGGTTTAATTTCGATAAGGCCTATTTCTTTATTTAAGTATAATTAGGCAGTTTCAATAAGTAATTTAGCAATTAACTACTAGAATTTCTATTTATAGTAAAACTATAATTCAAATATAATAAATTTAATAATCTAATATACTTTACGTATTAAATATTCGTCCTATAAGTCGAAAGCTATCCGGTGGTTTACTTAATTAATTTTAAATATTATTCAATTTAGCTTCGGGACTTAATTAAATAGTAATTAAATAGTAAAAAAAGGGGATTCTGAAGAGTAAATATATAAATATTTAGTCGGTAAAGATAAAAGTTGAATAATAGTTAATAAATTTAATAAATTATTATTAGACTTAATATATCTCCCCCTTCAACGAAAGGAAAAGATAATAAAAATAACAAAGTCGGTTTGAAATTGAATTGTAGGTACTACTTATTATACGAAAATATATTTCACAAGTAATAATAATAGTGAATAATAGAGTAAGCAATTAATTATTGGATAGAGTAATAATATATAACAATTAATAATAGTTTTGTTAAAGGAAGTTAAAAATAAGAACTATCGCGAACCTCAACTTGGGACCTCGCACACGACTTCACTAAGTATAAGCAAAATAGACGTTAGGTTAATATACTATTAATTAATAATCCGTCTACTTTAATAGAGGTTAACAGAACGAACACTTTTATATAACAAGCCATACGCTCTAGTGAGCAGCTGCTATAATAAAACAGAGCATCTAGGTATCCACCAAGAATGCCCCATAACAGTCGTACCTTCTTTTTATTATATTCTTCTCTTCCTTCCCTTTTTTTAAAAAAAATTTTTTTTTTTAAATTATTTTAATTTTATATAATTCTTTTTTTTTAATTTTTTTTTTTTTT
>NW_009799100.1:4700913-4755305 GCF_000213175.1 Neurospora tetrasperma FGSC 2508
AGTCGAAAGCTATCCGGTGGTTTACTTAATTAATTTTAAATATTATTCAATTTAGCTTCGGGACTTAATTAAATAGTAATTAAATAGTAAAAAAAGGGGATTCTGAAGAGTAAATATATAAATATTTAGTCGGTAAAGATAAAAGTTGAATAATAGTTAATAAATTTAATAAATTATTATTAGACTTAATATATCTCCCCCTTCAACGAAAGGAAAAGATAATAAAAATAACAAAGTCGGTTTGAAATTGAATTGTAGGTACTACTTATTATACGAAAATATATTTCACAAGTAATAATAATAGTGAATAATAGAGTAAGCAATTAATTATTGGATAGAGTAATAATATATAACAATTAATAATAGTTTTGTTAAAGGAAGTTAAAAATAAGAACTATCGCGAACCTCAACTTGGGACCTCGCACACGACTTCACTAAGTATAAGCAAAATAGACGTTAGGTTAATATACTATTAATTAATAATCCGTCTACTTTAATAGAGGTTAACAGAACGAACACTTTTATATAACAAGCCATACGCTCTAGTGAGCAGCTGCTATAATAAAACAGAGCATCTAGGTATCCACCAAGAATGCCCCATAACAGTCGTACCTTCTTTTTATTATATTCTTCTCTTCCTTCCCTTTTTTTAAAAAAAATTTTTTTTTTTTTTTAAAATTTATTTTAATTTTTATATAATTCTTTTTTTTTTAATTTTTTTTTTTTTTTTGGATTCATATCTTCTCGCTTTTCACTTTTTTTTTCTATAATCGACTTTACCTTGATATCTGTTTGATTCTAGGTAGTATTCAAAATTCAGATCTCTCGTCTTCCGTTGTTTTGTCTTAGTTTCCTCGAGGTTTCTTAAGATATGTTCGTCTTTCTATTCTCGATTTGCCGACTGTCACCAGAACCGACCGTGTAACATCGGATAGATAAGTTTAGTATCACGAGATGATGCTAGTCAAAGTAGAAAATATTTCAACGAGAGTATAAAACAGAGACTATGCTAGAGATGCTAAATACGCAAATTCAAAGTTATATTGCTGTTGCTGTTGCTGCCAATCAATGTGTCTGTGATTTGTTTTGTTTGTTGTGATTTGTTTTGTTTGTTGTGATTTGTTTTATATGTATGGGGGAAAACTTATTATGACTTGGAGTTCAGTAGTGTGTGATGACTTGTAATAAAGACAAATTTCTCCCACCACCCAAGCAGCATCATCACCTCACCTCTCTCAGAAGCTCCCTTCACTTCCACCCACTTCCTTCTTCCATCACTGATCCCTCTTATGACAACCAAACAAACACGCAAAATACTTACACGCAAAAGAAGGAGAGAGAAAACGTTAGGGCAAAGAAGAACAGCTGCATGCAGCAGCAGCTTGAACTTCAAAGAACCTAATCTTTTCTCAATGCCCGCGGCCTTCCCACCTTGCAATTACCACTGGTCAGAGCCTACAACTCTCGCCAAGACACCAAATACACTACCAATTCCACTGAACCGCTCGACTCTCCTTGCCTCAGTCATAGACAGACTCTCGTTAGAGTTCAGCGTCGTCAATGGCCCATCACCGGTCGATGAGGAATCCTAATCCTAGTTCCCTCCCTCCCAGCCGACCCAGCTCCTGGGCATGACTCTCCAAATCTTGACCTCACCACTCCTCAGATCATCAAGCTTGAAGCTCTCGACCTTGACCTTCTTGCTCTCCCTGCCCTGCTCCCACACTCTGACCTTCTTCTTGGTGCCATCCCACTCGGCCACGATACCGACGTGATCCGGCTTACCAACCTCCATGGTATACTTGGCATGCATGGCGCCGTGCTTGCCCTGGAACTTGGCGTTTCTGACGGAGATGATGTCGCCGGGGCGGATCTCGTCGTTCTGAGTAGTGCTCGCGTTGGCCAGGTTGGAGTACACCAGGGCGCCATAGGCGCGCGTGCCGACGGGCAGGAGGGCGTCCTTGAAGGGACGGAGGAGCTCGTAGATCAGTGCTTGGGGAGTACCGTCACCGACGACGGTTTCCTTCTTACCGGACACGGCCTCGCTGATAGCCCGTCCAAAGCGCTCGTAGCTCTGCTCAAGCTGGTCTTGACGCAGGGTGCGGGGAGGGGGTTCGTGGCGCTGCTCAAGTTCGACGTCGGACGGGTCTTGAGAGTTGAAGCGAACGGTGATCACGGTCTGGGAGTAGTCCTGGAACAAGACGTAGATGTCCCGGGTGACAATAGTCTTACCAGAGTGGGGGTCAGACGCGGTAGACTCCTCAGACTCAAAGAGGATGTCCTTGCGTCCGTGAAGAGGTGGGGGGAGGCTCTTGGGCTGTAGCCACCAAGTCGACTGGCTGGCCAGGTCGATGTCGTTAGCAACGAAGCCTGATTCCATTGATGGCCGCGTCATATCTACAGATCGCCGCAAATTTGAACGCGGGGTATCCATCGACTGCCGGGTCGACGGGCGGCCACTACCGGGCGGCGCCGGGGGAGGAGCCCTTAGATTTTGAGGGGTCCCGTGGAAAGGGGTTTCAGGAGAGTATGGTTCAGACGGGGGCGAATTAGGCAAAGGGAAGGACGGTATCGACGATGATCCGTGAGTCGGCGAAGAGTAGTTGTAAGGGTCGAAGTCTCCTTCCCCGTATCGAGGCATCTCTTGCGTCGGAGGAGGCGGAGGGGCCGCGCGTGGCACGTCGACAGACTTGCGGCTTTCTAGTGGAGACATGAGTGGAACAGGAGGGGGACCGGCTCTCGGTGGTGATGTCGGGGGAAGAGGAGGTGGGCGGGACATGGGCGAGCGTGGCGACGCGGGCCCGTCAAAACTCGTATCACGTTGATGAGACTTCAGCGCATCCTTATGAGGAACAGAGGAAGCAATGTCCGTATCGTAATCCCCTTCGTACTCGGTAATCTCTTCTTCCACTTCTTCATTGTCATGCCCCCTTCCAGGAGACAAATGCTGGCGTTGATGGAAAGTATCCGTAGTCGGTGTTCTTGGTGGCGCTGCCGGGGGAGGCGGGGGAGGAGCCCGGCTCACCGGGACCATACCGGGAATCGGAGGAGGCAAGCGACTTTCACGCTTGGCTGACGGTGAAGCAGGGGGCAGCGGAGGGGACCGAGGTGATGCCTCGTAATACGACTGGCGTCTGCCGTGCGAAGCACCAGGCGAGGTTGGGGGTGACACCGGGGGAGGAGGCATCTGCGGTGTCGGCGGAGCAAGAGCCGGAAGGGGCGGCGGCGGAGCCCGAGCTGTATGCGATGTCTCAGCAACGCGCGGAGTATCAGACTCCTCCTGGGGCCTTTCCGAGAGCTCGTCATCCGATGCAGAGCCTTCACTGGGCGAGTTTGTGGCCGATGCAGTCGGGGGCGGGGGAGGCGGACGGGCTGAACTCAAGTTAGTAAGTCATTTACAGTCATCACCACCGGAGAACTTTACCTTCGGTAGGAACGGGGGGAGGAGCTGGTCTTCCACCAGGAACAGGAGGCGGTACCCCGGGGTCCCTCGAAGGCACTATCATTCGAGTTAGTATCGTGGCGGGCAAGGCTGCCAAGTGTCTCTGAGACTTACAAGACGGAGGAGGTGCCTGATACGGTGTTGGCGCCTCACTTTCCTCTTCTTCCTCTTCCTCCTCTTCAGACACCGGCTGTTCCGGTTCGGCCTGCTGAGGAGGACGAGTGGGCGGCGGCGGCGCATGCAAGGGCGAACGGGGCTCCTCGACTTCAGGGGAACGCACAGGTTCCGGTGCCCGGGACATACCAGGGAGAGCCATCATGGTCGGGATAGGAGGCGCACGCTGGACCGGGGAAGTGGGCTGTTCTTCAGATTCCTCCACCTTCTCAGGAACAGGCTTCTTCTTCTTGGGCAGCATAGGAGGCGGGCCGCCGAAGAGGGAGATGCCAGGCATTCCGGGCAAACCCATGCCGCCAGACATCTTGGCCATTCTAGCACGCAATTCCTCCCTACGCCGGATCTCCGGGTCAACCTCTTCTTCTTCCTCTTCTTCTTCTTCCTCCTCCTCGTCTTCTTCGTCCTCTTCCTGCGCAAGCTTGGCATCTTCCTGCTTAGCGGCAGTAGCAACATGCTTGTGCTCTTCAACCTCCTCCTTTTCAGTCAGATCTTCTTGTCCCTCCGTTGTCTCACCGGCGCCAGACAAGTCGGCCTCGTTGCCATCATTGGGCTCGACACCAAAGTTTGACTTGCGCCTGGGCGCTGGCGCGCGTGGGTGGAGGGCCTCATCCACCGACTTTCTTACAGTTTCTTCGGTGTCCTGTCTTTCGAGGGGTACCGCGGCGGGTTCGCCCTCCTCGGCGGCTTCGTGGGTCTCAACCTTTTTCTTGACGGGCTTCTTGGGCTTTTCCTTCTTGGCCTCATGTCGAGCAGCCGTCTCCATCTGCTGCTTCTGCAGGAGGGCCAGGCGCTCCTTGAGACTCAGCGGCTTCGGCTGTTCCTCCTCACCTTCTCCCTCGTTCGAGGCAGAGGCAGAGGCAGGGGCGAGACCTGCTTTGGCAGCATTCTCTTGGGCTTGAGCCTCTTGTTCCCTGATCTCCGGATCTTCGTCACGGCGATAGATCTTGGCAACGGGGGCTTGCTGGGGAGGAGGAATGTAAGCGTTCCTACTGGGAGGAGGCGCAACAAAGGGCTTCTTGATGAAGTTGGCGCCAGAGCTCAGACCGGTAGGCTTAAAGGGGGCAGGGGGAGGGGCCGCAGCTTTGTTGAAGGCAGCAATGCGATCCTTGAAGCTCGAGGGTTTCTCTGCGACGGGGGGAGGGCCGCTGGGCTTGGATGGCTGCTGCTGCTGCTGTTGTTGTTGTTGTTGTGTAGGGGCGGGCTTGGGAGGTGGAGACGTCACTCTCGGGGCTTCGGCAGGCGGCGGAACTGCCTGCGGAACTGGCGGCGGAGGGGCGGATGCCTGCGGGGGCGGAGCGGGCTTGGGGACCGGGGGTTCGGCAGCTGGTACAGGTACAGGCGGAGGGGCGGAAGCAACAGGAGGAGGTGATGGCGAGCGCACGGGTTCAGGAGCAGGCGCAGGCTCCGGGGAGACTGCTTGCTCGGGAGCGGCGACATGCTCAGGCTCCTGCTTGGCAGCACGGGTTGGTCTTGTTGGGCGGGGCGGAGCTTGGGGTTCGTAGCGTTCGACGAAGTTGCGAGGGAAGATGCCCTCTTGCTTGACACCGGCCTCGTCGACGTATTCTCCGCCATACCAATCGGCGTCCTCCTCATCGGTCACGGTGATGATCTGACCGGCGGGGAAGTTGAGATCGTCCTCGTGGCCCGAGGCGTACTCGAAGATGGCCTTAACTTTGAACAACGACATGATGATTCTGCAGTTGGGAAATCAACCCAAGCGGTTGGAGTGTCGTTTGTGTCGAAGTCAAGGTAAGATCGGAAGGGAGTTGCGTGAGTGGGTGCGGGGCGGTCCCTGCGCAGGAGGCAGCAGCGGCAGCAGCAGGAGAGAAATGTAAGCTGCAAACAGCGTCAGGTAACACGAGTATTAGTTAACTTGGTGGAAGCAAAACGGTATGGTAGATGTTGGATGATGTTAAAGTGGTCTTGTTGAAGCGCGGATGGACGGCGACAAAGCGAAGCCCATGTGTTGGAGATTCGGTTGCCGGAGACCCGCCACTTTTGATGAAGAAGCTTGAAGTGGAAGTTGAAGAGAGAATCGGGGATGGTTTCGGTCTTGTTGCAGTGAATCAGGCCCTGAACGGGATAGGTGACGCGGGGGGGAAGAAGCACCTCACCTCGAGCGGAAGCAGCCCAGCAGTGACAGCACAAGTGGCAGCATGACGGGGGGAGCACCTGGGGCCGGACGACCTGATGCAAGTGCAGGCAGCGCATTGAACGTATCAGGCGCTAGGCGGACACCTCTCTGGGTTGGACAGTGCAGTGCTACTACAGTATAGCCACAACTGCAGATCGACTGGGCCGTCCCTGCTGCTGTCGCACTGGGGGGGGGGGGCAGCATCAAGTGTGTTCCAGGTTTCCCGGCACTTCAACAGCGTTACTGCGTTGCCATGTTTACTCTCATCTGTCTTTTTCTCTTTGATGGTCACCCAAAGTCAAAAGAGCCCCTCTCGTATAATAGATATTTATGAGATGCTATAAGGTTTCTCTGCTTTGCGGTCTTGTGACCGAGGATGCAATGCCGCAATGTGTTCAACGTACTTGGACAGTCCAGGTAAGATAGGCTGATCTCACTACCTCAACACAGCCGCTCCAGCTTCTTCGACGTCAGCACTTGTAGTGTACTGACTATCCAAGTAGAGGTACAGTATGGGCCAATTTATGCACACTTTAACTCGACACTACAGTACATCTTCTTTCAATTACCCCCGACATTGCGGGAAAGGAATGAATGTGCACATTACACATGTTGAGGCCGAGCATGATGAACCAAGTATTGTAGTATAGAAACAGGAGGTTCGAGATGCACACATGCACATTAGTACGGAAAGAGCTGGGATCATGGCTTAGACGAATGCGATGGATGATGCAACCTGTATCAATAATCTTTGTATTCCCGTTGTTAGCGTTTCTTTGCTGTGTAACATGTGAACCCCCCAAAGAGTGAGATGAAACCACAGGCCATGTGCTTAGTTCCAAACATCACTTTCATCTTGTCAATGCCGGGAAACACAATGCTTGAGCTTCCCCATCGTCCATCATCTTCGTGAAGCCACCGTATCCTTCATGGGAGAACAAGAGAGCACTGCCCTCCCCGATGCTAGGCATGATGAGACATGGGTTGCTCCGCCTTTTCTGAGCTCTTCTGTGGAGGCAGCTCAAGATTACGCGTGGGGCTCATTTAGGTACTTACCTTTACTGTATTGCCTGCCGGGACATGACCTTTTGTGTGATTTTATCTTATCGGCCATTCCATCATCGCATGGAAGCTTTTGGATGTTTTCAAACAAAACGACTTGAACATTGCCTCACAGGACCATCAGCAACAAACAAACAGCCTGCGACCGAAGCCATAAAAACTCTCCACCGACCTCCCAACCCGGTTTAAACCTTGCCCACGATACCCCGTAAATAACACCACCCTAAACACCAACCCAAAATGTCCTCTACCAGCCCACCAGTCTCCAAACCACCAAAATCCATCCTCAAAAAAACCACCCACCCAACAACCGGCTTCTCCCAACTACCTTCACCTACCGAACCCTCCAACCAGCAACAGCAGCGCGACTTCATCTCCCCCGGCTCCCTCCCCATCTCCTTCGCCGACCTATCTTCCCTCCCCACCGAACAGCGGCTCGCCCACGAACAAGCCCTCCTCCTCCAACGCCTATCCCAAACCGAGCTCAAGCCCGCCATCCCCCTCGAAACCATCGAGCTCCTCTCCTCCTCCTTCCCCACCCAGCGCACGCCTCCCGCCTTACACCCTCTCAACCACCAGCCCCTGAGCGCCGCCAACCCCCACCCCGACGATGCCCGTCAGTTTCTCAAATTGGTAGCCGACTTCACGCCGCGGGAATACCTGGAGCTCATCGAAGAGCGCAACTGTCTGGGTGCGTGCGGGTACGTGCTCTGCCCGCGGAAGAGGAGGCAATATGAGGGAGAGTACAAGATCATTATGCGGACGGGCAACATTGCCAAGACGGAGGACTTGAACAAGTGGTGCTCGGATGCGTGTGCGGTGCGGGCGCTGTATGTCAAGGTGCAGTTGGATAATCCGAGTTATATGACGGATTTGGAGACGGGGAAGAGGGTGGTCAAGGTTGAGTTGAGGGAGGAGGAGGAGAAGAAGAAGAAGCCGTTTGGAGAGGAAGAGAAGGCCAAGGACAAGGACAAGGCAACAAGTGTCGCAGAAGCGGAAGATAAAGTCGCTGCTGACCTGGCGAGACTGGATCTCAATAGGAAGGCTGAGATTTCAGACAAGGCTGCGCAGATGCAGAGGGATGCTGACGCTTTGGCGGTTGAGAGAGGCCAGGGCAGCGGGAAGCTGGATAGGCTGCTAGCCGGTCAAGGTGTTGAGGTTACGATCCGGGAGAAGCCAACAACAGGTCCGGCAAAAGCACCGGATCACACAAAGGCGTCTTCTACGTCCCGGAAGAAGCGTCCGCAGGATGCCCATCATATGGTTGAAGGCCACAAGCCTAGGTTTGGCACTGATATCAAGAGCCAGGAAGCTGCAAAGAAAGATGGCAGCGAGAGCGAAAGTGAAGATACCGATGAGGACGATGATGATATTAATGACTATCTGTCGGGACGCATGCAGATATCCATGTAGTCCAGGCAAGACAGTATCTACGCTAGATTGATGAACTTGCGCAGAACCTGGACAGACATAGCATTCACAGATGACCAATCTTAATAGATACCCACCTTGAGTTTACTACAGTTCGTTGCGCAAACCAAGAACGTAAAGCCTACGTAGTGTGATACGCCCAGACGGGCGTTTGATGGCTGTTCAAGTCCCGGGCATAGACAAGCTGCAAGTTAGCATATCACCAGAACTGGGAGGTACCTTGGATGGTGTGTAACCCAAGAACCGGGGCGGGAGCAAACTCCCCTCCTGGCACTTGTGCCGAACCACACCAAGTCCCAACCCTGCCCCTCAACACAATCACCATAGAGCATATAAAGCACCACAATCCCATACGAGGACGGGAAGAGAATTGGCAATCAAGCATCGTCTCCGGCATTACACCAAGAGAGTCAGCGACACCTTTTGTGGGCAAACAGATCGCATTTGGTTTCGCAGATGTGACCTAATGATGCTCATGCTACCCTGTTCCAGATAGACACCGAACACCAACCCAGGTAGGACCGACACCACCGTAGTGCATGATCCAACGCCCGATTTCCATTATTATTTTGGTTATCGTCGACCGGGCGACATTTAGTCGCGGCGGGGACGGTCGCCGAAGCGGCGGCCGCGCTCGACAGGCTGGGCCTGGGTGACGGGGATGACGTTGACGGGGATGGAGTCGAACTGTTGAGAGAGAAAAAAGAGACAAGTTAGACAAAATGCATCCTTACCATGGCTTCATGCGGGGCAGAAAACCAAAGTGATGGTTGGGATGGTGAGGAAAACTTACGCCGAGGTGCTTCAGGAGGTCCTTGGTCTCGGTGTCGACGTCGAGCTGACCGCTCTCGGAGTTCTGGGTGAAGTCGAGAGCAGAAACCTCGGGAACGTACTGGTCCTTGCGCTCACGCTCCTCCTCCTGCAGCTTGAAGGAGATACCGCGGACGGGGCCACGCTGGATACGCTTCATCAAGTGGGTGGTGTAGCCGGCAATCTATTTTTGTCCAAACATATTAGCATGGCCGCCCCGTTCATCCATCCTTCTGCCTGTCCTTCCTCCCGGGTCCATGTATAAACCCTCTCCCGGTTCGTGACAAAACGCACCTTGTTGCGGAGGCGCTTGGAGGCAATGATGGCGATCTCATCGCAGATGCGCTTGTTGGTCTCGAAGTCGAGGGTCAACTTGGGGTAGTACCGCTCAATGATGACCTTGGCGGACTTCTTGACAGTCTTGGTACGAACGCGACCCATTTTGCCGGCTTTGCTGCTGCTTTGCTGCTGAAGGAGGGGAGTTGAAGGGTTACGTTGTCAAGGACAAGAAGACGTGAACAAACACCAAGTCGAACTTTTTTGGTTTGGCAATATCCGGCGGGTTGTGGGGTCAGTGCACGCCCAGGTTTGGCGTTAGGGCACGTACTGAGCCTCATGTGGCTGACAAGCGTCGTGGCTGAGTGGTCATGGTTCGCTCGGCACGTGACCCCCATTGTTTACACTCAGTGTTGCCCCTGAACCGATCGAATGCTTACAGTGCAAAGGCAGTGACACTCACTTACCCTTAGACAACTACTCAGCTCTCGATGACTTAGAATCGAACAATGTTAACGCATCTCATCGTGGGAGGTCTTCATGAACCGGTCTATATTTACAGCTTAGAATGTTACAATGGACTGTCTGTTTTATGTCTGATTTGCGAGCGGTGATCAGTATGCCCATCAGCTATCCACACCTACACGGCCTGCAAAGATCCCAACCACGTCCTTTCAATCTTCTTGCCAGATTTTGGGTATCTCATTGACTGCTCGCCGCGAAGCATTCGTGTTCCCACTTCTGCTTATCGGCCGATTTACCGTAAACCATACCCAGACGAGCCCGACATGGTAGGTGATGAGGGCGAGTCAGAGTTCTCGTACCTGCCCCTCAGCCTTGCAGCAGTCATAGGGATCTTCTTGAAGATCTTTTCCTGGCGCTTGGGGGCAGACCCGAAGATGGGCTCACGGGCATCGCCAATCAATTCTTTGGCGATGAGAACATCCGTCGCCTTGGCATCACTAACAGTCAGCTGTACGCGGCCAGTCGAGTCAACCGTCGCCTTGTCAACGTTGACCCAGAGCTTGGCACCGCCCTCAATGCTGGGATCAAACTTGTCCATAACAGTGTTGCCCCTCAGGTTGCTGTGGCTTGTGCCAAGTGGTCCATCGGCGACGAAGCCAGCAACACCAATCTTGGCATCGTTTCCAAGACCTCCCTTGCGCGGCTTGAGCACTCTAGCCTGGACGGGCGGGTGGCTCTTCTGCGGACCGTAAATCGGGTGGTTGTTGAGGTAGGCCGCAGTACGAAGGTATGAGATACCGGCCGAGGGGTGGGTGATGGGAGGACCGCGTCCACCGTACGGGCTGTCGGTTGCGCGCAGGTTGACCATCAAGGAGTGTTGGCGCGCTTCAGCAGCCTGAGGAGGCTTGAGTGGTGCGAGATCCAAGAACTGGCCGACCAAGTCGTAGAGCACCTGGTTATCGTTGCGCAGGCGGCGCAGGTACTCGGTCACCTCGTCGTCCGTGATAGACTCCGGCTTGAAAGGCTCTTGTGTCTCCGCAACCGCGTCACCCCTCAAAGCAGCCGTCTCCTGAAGCTCCCTGTTCGCGGCCTCTGTCTTCTGAGCCGCAATCTTCTTCTGAATGAATTTGCGGAAATCGGCGCGCTTGGGTCTGACGGTCTTGGCGAGGTACTCCTTGAACTCGCCGGGAGTCATGCCGGCCAACCAGGGACCGCTGAACTTCCACCTCTTTTCAGCTTCTTGGATTTGCTCGTCGGGGCTGAAGGCAGTCACATCGGTGTCGGCCTCGAAGACGGACCGCTGGACGGGGCGGAAAAGTCGGGAGGGATCACTGATTTCGGACGGTGTGCTGATCGGGATGTTCAGGGCTTGGAACTTCTTGAGCGTGAGGCCGTGTTGGGTGCCGGAGGTGAAGTCGGTAATCTGTTCGAGCGAGTCCATCTCCTTGACCTTGACCATGGGATACGTGGTGCCGGTTGTTGACTTGAGGGGGAGCGGGCGCTTCAGACCCCAGTCTCCACGAGAGCGGGAGGATTCAAAGGTGGTAAGGACCTGGTGAGTCGGGTATGCTTCGGTGGCCGAGGCTCTCTCGCTAATCATCTGAAGCTTGTTGCCGGGCGGAGGGGGGATCACTGGAGGCAGCGAAAACATGCGCGAGGTACGGAGGAGCGCGCCTCCGGGCGACACACCCCGGGAGGAAGCCATCGTGTATTCGAGGTGCCGTCGAGGTGCCGGTGGCTTCGGTTGACGGGCGTCGAGGTTCGGCGCGGCTCGTGGGGACGTTGATCGCCGTGATGGAGGACTTAAAGTCCGCGAAAATTCAAAGCTCGGACGTTTCTGTTGCTGTCGCATACGCATATTGGCGCATTGGCCAGGCGGGCCGGGTTGCTGGGCCGGTACGAGCGGGGCCGTAGGATAGAGGCCAAGCAATCACCATCTATAGCCCTAACCCTGAATCTTCAATTGCATTTCCGTACAACAGTACTTGTAAGCTCAGCCAGCAGGTATGTAGCTACACATGCACTTTTGCTTGTAGTGAATCACTCATTATACGGGCAAGCAACAAGAAGGAAAGTGTGGAGAGTTTGAACCAAGCTCCAAGCGGCCTCAGCTTTCAAACAAGTCAATACCTACGTTCTTCAGAGCGTTTACAGCCCACGACGGGTAGCTCTTTCTATCTGGGTACAGGTTGTTGAAGAACTCCTTAACAAAGGCCGGGAACTTGTCGGCAATGATGGCGTCCCTGGCACCTCCCATGAGATGCAGCTGATACCACACGTTGTGTATGGTCAGCAGATGTGCTGCCACCGTCTCCTTGGCCGAATTGTGGTGTACAAACGCCCTTGTGACGCCAATGGCTCCCTCTTGATCGATAGGCCTGCAGCATGGGCACCCACAACCGTCCTCGATCGGGCCAAAGTCCTTGGCATATTGTTCCTTCTTCATGTTGAGCACACCGTGCTTCGTGATGGCATTGCCAAACCGCGCCGTACGTGTGGGCCAGACGCAATCGAACATATCGGCTCCCAAAGCAACGCTGACGACCAGGTCTTCGGGGTAGCCAATACCCATAACATAGCGAGGCTTCAAGTCGGGAAGAAGCTCTGTGCATGTAGCCACAACGTTGCAGAAATCATCCTTGGCCTCACCACCACTGAGACCTCCGATGGCGATGCCTGGGGTGTCGCGAGCCACCATCTCGCGGCAGCATTCCCTGCGCATCTCTAGGTCCAAACCACCCTGAATAATGCAAAACAGATTCTGGCGGTCGGGATTCTTGTGGGCCTTTATGCAGCGATCCAGCCAGCGTACACTGCGCTCCATGGCCTCGCGCATACGGGCCTTGTCCGGGTGAGTGGTCACCAAGACGTCATCAAGCTGCATCATGATGTCGGATCCAATCGAGTTTTGAAGGCTCATTGAGTGTTCGGGGGTGAGGAGCATGGGGGATCCATCGTGGGGAGAGAGGAAGCGAACTCCTTCTTCGGTAACCTTGGCGAGCTTGAGGAGAGATACCATTTGGAAGCTGGAGGAGAAGCCGGGTCAGCGATGCGCCGGCATTCGTATGCATTGGTTATGACAAGGGCGCATACCCTCCACTATCCGTCAACAGGTTATGCTTCCAGCCCTGAAGTTTGTGAGCGCCGCCAACGGCATCGAGGACCTCTTGGCCAGGTTTCAGTCCTAGATGGTAAGTGTTGTTGAGGCAAAGGCGGCATCCCGTACCCTCAAGCTGTTCCGGGGTGATGCCCTTGAGGGAAGCCTGAGTAGCCACAGGCATGAAGATGGGGAGGTTGACGGGTCCATGGGGAAGAGTCAGGATAGAAGCGCGAGCCCTTGTTGTCTAGGTTCAACGCGTGTGTTAACGTTAGTGACGGACATCCATTGCGGTTCGTTTGGCGATTGCGACAGCTTTGCGATGGGTGCGGAACCGAATCCTGATCCCACTTATACGGACGGAACTTGATATCCAGTTGCTGTATGGAGACCTGATTCCCAGCCTTCGGATTCCAGAAGAACAGACGATCTTCCACTTACGGAGCATTTGGCGACCAGCTCAAAGGTGAGCGCAGCCGAAGAAGCCTTGTTTGAAGCCATTCTTTGGACAATCGACATTCTCCGCAGCGAGGAGGAGTAAAAGAAAAGGCAGGCAACTCAGGTAGTGAATGCAGAGAACTGTTTGGGGCTTGCACCACGCATGCACATCAATTGGAGAAAAAACATGGACCCTCAGCTCGACCCCACACTTGACAAGTCGACCCGTCGATGTTGAAGCATGCGCTTCCCTTGGCGGGCCTGGCGGGCCTGGCGGGTTGGCGGGGCATCTCCAAGACACACTGGACTTCAGCTCCGTTCAGGGTCCAGGCCTGCCCGCTCTACCCGATCCCAGCGCTGATTCTGCGCTAGAGGAGAGTGCTCCACCTTCCGATTTTGCGACGTAGGCATCAGAACGTTTCCTACCTCTATCCATTATCATATTACCTATCTCGTGAAAGTGCAAACAATGGGGGTCGTCAATTATTCACTTTGTAGTGTTTGCATTTGGGTATTCGGTGCAAAACTACACGGAGCATCTCCCATGTATGTACATGTAGTGTAGGGTATGTAACCTAAAAGAGGAGTTAGCTTTGGAGCCCCGGTAACTGGGTATAAGTGTTCTTCTCCCCACCAAAATCAAGCCCCTGTATATGCAAATCCGAGGTAAAGTCATTGCACTTTGCTTGCACTTTAGGAGGGAGGCATTTTCAGGGGTTGATATTTTTAAGTGTATTTACGAGATCAGACAACTTCCGTTTCTTGGCATTTTCAACTGTCATACGACTTTGGACCAAGCACATTCCGACTTTTTGCTGATTTTTTTCCAACGCACAAAGCGATTCATCTCACATTGCCGTGTGTGCGCTAGACTCGACGCAAAGATGCAATTCCCCTATCCACGGCAATGGAACTGTCTTTTCCTCTGTCACGGTTGCATTGTAGGGACGGGGGACGCACGGCAGCCCAGGATATCTTCACCCCAATGGACCGAGGTAAGTACCTTGTTCTATATTGTCATTTTATACCAGCCAACGTCTGGATAAAGACAAAGATCATCATGCCCAAAGTCGGGAGATCTTCCCTGAAAGTCTGGGTTGGCCAGTTGACCAGCAATGGGCGGCGATGATGTGTTTTTATCGCTGATCCGTGCGGCGCGTTACCGTTTCTGTTCCTCTTTTACACATGGAACTTCGGGTCATCAAAGGAAGTTATTGTGCCAATGACGACGGTCCGGGCATTCCATTGTTGGGCCGTCCAGACTCCCAGACCGTCACAGCGCAGGGCCTCAGCTCGTTCAAGTGCGAATTGGCCGTGGCATACCAAACAACATGACAATTGAAAACGGTCTATAATAGTCAAACGCCCATTGTTGTCTAGGCTCGGACTGCCCGTCTCAATGCTCGCTCCTTCATCACTCTGGCCAAGGCTGCCTTCATGCCCAACCCTGGCGATATCCATTGACTCCAAGCACTAAAGGGTATTGGCGAGAATGCACCGGCTTCAATCCCCACTAAACCTTATTCTAGAACCCAAACGGTTTTGTTTCGATGGTGTGTTGTTAAGTCGGGGTTTCGAGTCCCGTGCTCGTCATATCTTCCTTGGGTTGACGCGGTTCTATTGTACTCTTATTATAACCTCCCGTCTTCCCTCTTTCTTCTTTCTATCTTCGAATTCTCGTCTCTCTATCCTCTAATACTCATCACTTCCACAAGCTTCAACATACCACACTCCTCACTGATGCAATAAAACAAGTCTTGTAACAGACAAATACACTAAACCTCATATCCAACCTGAGTCACAAAAATCGCCATGGACGAAATCACTCCCACCACTTCCACCGCCCCAAAGACCTTTACCCTCTTCCCTCTCCTCCCTACTGAGCTCCGTCTCGCCATCTGGCAAGCCTCCTGCCACCCTCGCATCCTCGAAATTCACTACTGCCCCTCCCAAGACCGGTGTTTTACCCCCTCCAAGCCGCCCGTCATCCTCTCCGTCTGCCGAGAATCCCGCCACGAAGCGCTCTCGCGCATCTACGCCAAAGCCTTTGGCACACGCACCCACCCGTCCGGATCCATCTACTTTGCGCCGGATCTAGACATCCTCTACATACCGCGGTACTACGAAGAGGAAGGGGACTTCCATCATCATCACCAAAAAAGGAAAGCAGCACGCGGCGAGGAAGAAAAGGAAAGGACTAGGAGGATCATGTCCATGGGCTACAGCGAGACGGCACGCGATTTTGATCGGTACGTCCTCAACACCACGGAGCTGGTGAAGAATCTGGCCATCGATCATGTCCGACCGGAGATCAGGCGGCCGTGGGAGACGTATAGCAAGTTTTGTCTGATCAGGAGCTTTCCGAGGTTGGAGAGGGCGTTTTTGATTTTGGATAATACCACCACTACCGCATCATCGACCATCACCACCGCCGCGGCAACGATGACCATCTCCACGAGTGACGATAGGGTAATAGAAGGAGTGGACGACGGGGACGACGACGAGGATCAAATCGAATTTATCGACCCCACCGAAAGCAAGGAAGAAATTACGCGGTTGATGGAGAACGTAAGCGCTTCATTCTCCCATGAGGTGGGGGTGGGGGTTATTACTCGGTTTGAGGACAGTGGCAGTGGAGGGGGGAGCAACGATCATAGGGCCCAGCAACCACGTCTTGATTGCTGCTTGAATCATGCATCAGGTGGGCGCGGCGGTGATGACCTGGCTTTGATACCAAAGACTAAGGTTCATCACCATCATCCTAGCCATCATGCCCCGTGGCAGAGTCATACGTCGTCGTTTGTGGCTTGTGTATGAACTTGGGATTTGCGAGTGAGAAGAAGAAAAGGGGGGAGTAATGCGTTATGAATGGTATATGACTATGGGTAATGAGCAAAAGCGGTGTTTCAGGATTTCTCTTTTCCTCATTTTGGGCGTCTGGTCAATGATCACAATGCATTTCAATGGTTGATCACATACAAGTTCTTGACGGACACTCTAAACTGCACAGGTCACCACCAAATGAGAGGTGCCAACCTAAGAAAGGACTAACATCCGACTTCATATATGAGGGTCACTGGAATCGATTATGATCTAACTGCTAGTCTCATGGGGCCGCAAAGCCTGCGGATACATCACATTCATCGGGAAAAGGAGTGTTCGTTGTCGTGTTGATCTTCTTTAACTTAATCTTCCTCGGACCATCACCCATACAGCCCTTATGGTACGGTACCTACATACAAATCCGCCTTTCATCTCATCCCATTCCATCGTATCCCGTCCCTTGGCTCTGTCCCTCTACTACCTAGGTAACCACCTCACCCGCACCATCTAAGGCCCGGCATCAGACCCTAATTCCAGAGCGATCTCAATTAGCCAAATGGCCGAGCGGTTTCATTTATGAAAACATTGCCGGTGTGCGCGGTACCCGAGGTACAGTTTTCGTAGGTCGTCAGCTGGAGCGTGGTGGTTCGTCCCCCCAAGTCTCCTGGGCGACTGAGCTTTTTGCCTTTTGTTGATATCTTTGGCTGGGACTGAGAATAGTGTGGGCGCGTTTTTTTGCATTTTCCTCTTTCGTTGGCACCTATTTTCGAAGAAGATTTTTTTTTTGTCTTGACTGTTTATTGCCAAAAGCAGACCAGAATATGCTTCGAGTTCCATTGCGGAAAGTAAGTAGTCACACACCGCATAAGTCCCGTTTCCATGTAACATATTCTGGTTCTTCAAATCAATATCAAGTTGAATTATCTTTATTATTCAACCTGACTTCAACGCCGGGCTCTGTGAAAAGAAGTCCATCAAAAACGTCATTCATTCCAACCAGCATATGGCCACCCAACTCCATCCAAACATTCCAAAACCTCATTATCATTATTCACATGGCGCTCTTTTTCTGGCCGAATCTTGAACCTCGTTAACCACTCACCCAACCAAACCAACGACCCCCTTCTCAAATCACAACAAACCACCCAGCAACCGCAACCAACCCATTAACAACCCAGGCAGCCACTCCTCCCAGCGGCTGCTGAACCATAACTCCCGCCGCACTCGACGTGCTCGACGTGACAGCCGGCGCCTCCGTCTCCACGATCCTCGTCTGCGTGGCAGTCGACGCAACTGGATCGCTGGCAGCAGTGCCGCCGGCGGTAGGCAGCCCAAAGGCAGGGCGGCTAGTAGTCACGGTAAAGCCGCCATCGTCGTCGCTAGTGCTCGTGGAGGCTTGGGCAGAGAGGGAGGAGACGGCGCCGGCTCCAGCGGTGCAGATGGATTCGAGGGCTTGGATCACTACACCATGAGAGAAAGAAAGTTTGTTAGTCAATTGCAACCCCTAGGGCGTGGATGGTTTATAACATGAATGGGAGGGTTAGATGGGTTACGTACCAGTAACATCTTGCTGGAGGGAGTTCGACTGTGCCCAGGGAAGACAGCTGCTAGCCCACTCCTCCACTTGAGTGTTGGTCTTGCCTGACGTGTCGTGGCATAGACAAGAGAGGATCTCGTCCTCGCCGTTGCCGTTAGCGCAGCGACTGGCGATGGAGACCACGGAAGCGCAAGCTGCGGGCACCGAGGCCGCGGATGTGATGGTGGCACGGCTGGTGGTGATGAAGGCGACGGTGGTGGGCGGCTGCGTTGTTGTTGTTGTTGATGGTGCGGCTGCGGCTCCGCACGAGTATTCGGCGCAGAAGGTGTAGACGGCGCCGTACACTGAGCACAAGTTGTTAGTATAGGTTATCTAGTTTGTGAGAACAAGGAGAGAAAGATTTCATACCCGAACCCAAGGATGGGTTTTGGAGCGCAGTGTTGATGTAAGCGGCGCAGCTCGAGTACTGCGGGTCCAGTTCTGACTGACCCTGGCAGCAGACACATGCCGCCTGGGACGCCTCGGGGATGTTGTCGGCGAGGGATCCGACAGCGGAACAGGACAGTACCACGGAGCTGACGGAGGTACAGGCTTGGTATCCGGCATCCGTTGTCGCGGCCGCGTTGATCGCGTTGTTGGCCGCAAGGGCGTTGAGATGGCCGTGGAACTGGAAGGCCGTGGCCATAGCACTACCGGCCAGGATGAGAGGCGAAAGGTACTTCTTGGGAGCCATTGTTCAGGATCGTTTCTTTTGGCTTGAGGTAGTGTCACCACGGAAAGAAGATTCTGGGATAACACGACAGGAACCGCAAAGACACAACAGAGAAGAAAGACGACGGGGCCATGGCGGTGATATAACTTTGGATATCATTCCTCTAGCGCTTACTGCGTACGCTGAATGTAACGACAGGGCTGAATCACTTTGAGGTATCAGACCAACATGCCGACTGAGCCATGCTAAGTCGGGATCCAGGACCCTGGGATCGGCCAGAGATGGCTAGACTATTGATGTGGCGCTAAGCTAATGCGGGAGTGTGAAGCCGTTAGGCAGGGATCGAGAACAAATAAGACCTGAGGCTGGGTCGATAAAGTGAGACTTTTTTGTTCCCTTGGGGTTGACTAGTGTAAAGAGAAAGCTGATCCATGCTCCCATGGGGAAGAAAAAAGAAAATAACCAGCTCTGAGACACATTTCTGTAGAGAGTTGTGACTGCGTAAATGAAGACAACTCTTGCCATCACTCAAGCACTATCACACACATGGTCCGCCTTTTGTTGGTGGTTTCAATTGTAAAAGTGTATGAGACACTTCAGTTGTGAGCTCGCAAAGGTCTCTAAAAGGGGAAGAAGGCCCTGGCTGACATGTTGTTTGGCTGTCATGCAATGTTGCCCAAGTGGCAGCTCGTATGCACCACAGCGGACGGAACTGGGGCTGAATCACCTAGACCGTCACACTCGTGTTGGCTGTTGAGTATTCGGATGACCGGCCGACTTGGCCTAAACAGGGGACAAAAAGCCAACTGTACAACGAAGAACACCACTAAAGTAGCCGAGCTCTGATATCTTTACAATAATCCACAATCCACAACCAATGTACAGCTAAGTGTGCTCGCTTGAGTTATCTGGACGAGGCTGAAGGCATTCTGGCTGTCATCTACCATCGTCAGTCCGCAAATGCAGGCCAAGTGACGGCAAACAAGGATGAATGGATTCTGCATGCTGCCGTGGCTCCATTGTGCTGTTGACTGCTCAAGCTTTCGGATGATGGTGCTGTCTTTTGTTGAACGGCCCGGCCCGTTTCGGAATGGATTGCGAAGGGACAGACCATGTGAGGAAACAAACTGCTAACGGATGGGCCATCTTGTCTGACCCAAGAGAGAGACAAATATCATGGAAGGAATGAGGTCTGGTGTTGCACCAAGTTCAAAAGAAAGCATGAGGGCATCCACACTTGAACAACAAGCGCGCGGCAAGCGGCATGTGGAACTGAATTGTGCAAAAGCGCCAAGCAGGGGCCCGGCACAGTGAGTTGCAGTCCACTCTGGGAGGGCGGGAGTGGCATCATCAACAGTGACGGAGTGAGTTTACTGCTCTTATCTTATCTACTCATCACGTGCTGTTAGAGCAAGAGAGCGGGAGCTATCTCTCATCTCTAGGCTCAGGACGGAGCGGAGCTGCTTGAGGCTGCAAGCACTTTATCATCCCGCTTAAAGGGAATTGACCCCTTCAGCTCCGACCGTGACGTCCAACGCGCGTGACGCGCCACTTACACTACTCCCCCAACTTGCCCGACGCCCAGACCAACAAGGAGAAGCGAGGCGAGCGAGGCTCATCACTCAGGGAACCAGGACCCCAAAGGCCGAGATGAGATGGGAGATTACGCTCGCCCCAGTTCATCTCTCAAGAACCCGAAGCTCTGGACCACGAAAGGTCCCCGGCGTCCCGATGACTCCCTCCATCTCTTCCGGGACAAATGATCTGAGATGAGCGTGTCTCTGAGCCGTCTTTGCTGCGGATTGTCATCGAATTGGATTGCTGTCTTGTATCTCTCTTTATCTCCTTTTCTTTTTTTTTCTGCCATTCTCAACATCATTCTGCGATAGCCACGAATCGATAAACCCCTTTCTCTCGTTGGAACCCTCCTGTTTTTGTTTACTGAGTTCTGCCTTGGCGTTCCATCACTGTGACCCCCAGTTCACAACTCTTTAGTTCCGTTTACCCCTTTGTGTCGGTTGTTGATTGATCCCATTCTCACGACGGAGGCACAGTATCCGGACTTCAGGTTCCTTACTTGAGGCAGGGCCGTCCTTGTGCATCGCAGGAAGCAGCTTTCATCCGAACTCCTTCCTCCACCAACCGACCCCTCCTGATAAACGCCGGTACCGTGACCACAGTGACAATGCCTTCGTCCTCCTCCGCCGCGTTCCACAACAGGCCATCATCCTCCACGTCCGTGGCATCCTCCCGGTCTTCCGCCACCACTAATCCCAGGAGAGTTTCCGGTGTGCCAGCAGGTGCTGGATCAGATGTACATACAACCCCAACATCAGCGTCAAATCTGCAACAAAGACGGCTGTCACGAACGGCGAGCAAAGGGCAACTGGATAAGAACAATGCCGAAGGGGACTTAACTCAGTCCTTGAATCACCTCTCCATCTCTCTCGCGTCCCCGTCCTCCGTCACTTCACAGTCTCCGTCGCCTAGGAAGAGTCCTCGGTCTGCCAACCACCCGCCACCTGCAATCAGTCCCCTTCGCCCTCAGTTCGCTACTTCGACTGCTGGATCGCCAAACGGGACGCCCTCCCGCCCCGGTAGCGCCATGCGGAACGTATCATACGGCCGGCCACCGTCTCGCTCTCAAACTCCTGCACTTCGCCGCAAAGCCTCCATGAACTCGATCCAGGTCGCCCACAACAGCAATGGCCATGGACTTCGTCGATCCAGTTCAGTCAACCTCACACCGTCCGCCGCCAAGAAGTCACCTTTAAACGACATGTCCCCTGATACGTCCGAGTTCAAAGTGCCGCCCACCCCGCAATCCATCGCGAGTGACCACTTCAAGGCCGAGCTTGAGATTCATCACGGACATGATCCAAAATTGTCGGCCGAGACCATTGTTATTCTGAACGATGCATGCTATGGACATCGCTATTCTCGACCCCGGACATCCAAGGCAAGCTTGAGCACCATCGTCGAACGACCCGAGAGGATCAAGGCCAGCGTCTTGGGAGTGTCGGCCGCCTATGTACGTCTGGGCGAGCGACACCAAGACGGTTCGTTCCCGATTCATCCGGATCAGCATCCCAGGAACCTCCCTTCGGTACCTTTTCTCATACAAAAAACGACTCGACGACTGGCCATCACATCTCCGACAGTAACCAACGTACATGGCACGAAATGGATGGAGGAACTCAAGATCATGTGCGATACCGCTGAAGCGAAGCTGGCGACGAATGGCAAAGAACTTCAACGCCCGGATATGGATCGTGGACCTAATGCGGAAGAGCCCCCAAAGTTTCATGAAGGTGACCTCTATCTCTGTGCAGAATCACTAGATGCTATGGAAGGAGCTCTCGGCGGTGTCTGTGAGGCCGTCGATGCGGTGTTTAAGCCTGAGGGTCCGAAAAGGGCTTTTGTAGCTATTCGCCCGCCTGGCCATCACTGCTCCGCCTCGTATCCCTCGGGCTTTTGTTGGGTCAACAACGTTCATGTGGGCATTATGCACGCAATTTTGAGCCATGGCTTGACCCATGCCGCCATTATCGACTTTGACCTACACCACGGCGACGGCTCCCAGCAAATTGCTTGGCAGCACAACTCAAGAGGCGTAAAGGCTGCAAAGAACGCAGCGATGTGGAAGAAGACCTCGATTGGGTACTTTAGTCTTCACGATATCAACTCGTATCCTTGCGAGACCGGCGACGACGAAAAAGTTATGAACGCGAGTGTATGCATCGACAATGCTCATGGACAGAATGTGTGGAATGTGCACCTACAGCCCTGGGAGACAGAAGAGGATTTCTGGGCACTCTACGAGTCCAAGTACACCGTCTTGCTTGAGAAGGCGCGCAGCTACCTTGTCACAGAGGCGGAGCGCTTGCGAGCAGCAGGCCAAAACGCAAAGGCAGCCATCTTCCTTTCTGCTGGTTTCGATGCCAGCGAATGGGAGGGCGCTGGAATGCAGAGACACGAAGTCAACGTCCCCACAGAGTTCTATGCTCGATTGACCCGAGATGTAGTACGTATTGCAGCAGAAGTGGACACGGCTGTAGAGGGCCGAATCATCAGCGTACTGGAGGGAGGATATAGTGATCGGGCGCTTTGCTCTGGCATCATGAGTCACGTTTGCGGCCTTGCTGGAGCTGGTTCTACTGGAAATGGCAAAGCTCATGATCAGTACAACCCTTCGTGGTGGTCTGCTGCCGCGCTTGAACATCTGGAAACCACACTGTTGACTCCCCCACCCGAACCACCAAAGCCCCCTCGGAACGTTGCGACTCCTACCTACTGTTCACCTACACAGGCCTCTACGGCACGGTCTGTAGCGCCACGGAGAAGTATGTCCGGACTCCATCAGCACGCACTCATGGCAGCCAACAGGCCGATGTCACCAATGCCGTCGAGAATACCGATGCCCCCTGCTCCAGAGGTTCCGTGGGCTATTGCTGCTTGCGAACTGAGCAAGCTTCTTATTCCGCGCGACCGCCAAACGGATAGCTGTACTCACACAGATCTTAATGCTGAGGCCACCAAGGCTCGCCGGGAGCGCCAGTTAGCCCAGGCAAATACTTCGGCGTCCGATGCTGGCACTGCAAACTCATCGGATCGGCCCTCTACAAGGATGGCCTTAAGGGAGCGTAAAGCCAAGCAAGCAGTGCCTATCAAGGAGGAGGACACAGACGAAGACCGAGTGAACGCTGTGTCCGCAGGAAAGACTGGTGTGCCCCGAGGAGGCGCTCGTGCTACACGTAGTCGACGCCTTAGTGCTGCTTCGACCATCGTCCCAGACAGCCTTGACTCGTCTCCTCCAAGCCACAGATACTCAGCCACAAATGCGGAAGATGACGGAAGACCGGAAACATCCATGAGCATCAGGCCCGAGTCTTCAATGAGTGTGAGACCGCAGGGGAACCCTCTTGTGGTCAATAAAACGCGGGGGCCAGCAAAGAATAAGGATGCTCTGCAAGCACCGAGGACACAGAGGAAGATTTCAACTTCAACCATTGAATCAGCAAGGAGCTCCAACGCATCCCTAGTATCACCAGCTTCGGCTTCCCTTAACGATCAGCCATCAACTGGTAGCAATGGCGACGGCGTAGATACAGTGACTGGCGGGATGAAGAAGGTGAAGATTACTCTTATCACACAAGCCCAGAAAGAGGCTCGCGAGCGGGAGCGTGCTGCGAACGAAAACGCCGGTGCGATTTCTGTCGTTACATCCAACCTACAGGAAAACAAACTTCGTCAACAACAGCCTACGCAGACACCCGTTGCCACAGTCCAATCTCCCACCGAAAGCAACACCACCTCTCCCGCGCCATCCACGCAGTTCTACACTCCCAACTCACAAGGCCGGAACTCATTTTCCTCCTCCGAAGACATGGACGCCACGGACAAGTACCCGGAGCTTTTCGGGCACCATCACCTTCAAGACGGGGACGGTGACATCGACATGGAAGACTTCGAAATACCCGCTCTTGCATCCACGCCCATGCCTAGTCGTACTTCATTCCCTCTGCCTTTGAGGCCTCTTCAACAGTCTTCCACTCCCTTGGAAAACTTCATACAGTACCAGCCTCCTGCTGGCAAGCATCATGCCTCGGTACCAGCACAGACACCAACTAGTCCCGGACATGCTATGAACAGAAAGGACGTGCCCGTGTTTACTGCCACCTCAGCCATTCCCTTTTCGCCTCAGAAGACGGAGCAATTGCAGCAGTCTCCGGCGCCGTCTACGCCTGCTTCATTGCCAAGTGTGATCTTTGCTGGACAGAAGCAGGAAGAGAAGGAGGAGGCTGTGGAGACGCCAGAGAGGAATTGATTTGATGTCTGAAAGGAGAGAGGGGGTGGAGGGATGTGCTTGCTTATTACTAACAAGAAAAAGACACATGGTGTTTGCGTTCTCTGTACGCTGTACGTACACAGTATTGTAATGTTTAAACTCTGTGCTGTCTGGTTCGGGAATTTACCCCAGGAGATAGGTATCAAGGTACTTGCGGCGCGAAAGTTTGGGTGTTGAGGTGTTTCTTTGGGCGCAATGCGATCGTTGCCTTTTTTGCTTGTATCCTTCTATTTTTGAGCAGGCAGATCGTAGGTTCTTTGTAAGCAGTCTTCTCTGGCTTGTTATCCTTCCCTACCTTGTTAGGATAGTGCTTGGAGACTTGCATGTTTGAAATGTTTAATGTCTTGTCTTGTTAATTGGCAGCTTTTTGTCCGCTATGCGTTAGGAATTAGAAACGAAATAAACATTTCAAGCATATTCAATGAACTTGAATCCCATTCGACCCGATCGCCAGTTCCCAGTTGTCTTTGCTTGCCTCGATTTGTTTGATGCGCCATGTGTTGAAGAGAAACTTGACAAATCCATGGGATGAACCTGTGTTTCAGGAACAGAAATTATTTGAGACTTTTCTCAGCTTCACTACCTCTAAGGAAGCCATGTTCGACGTTGTTACAAGTGAAGTCTTTAGGTTGTTGCCATGGAAAGATAGTAAACAATGGAGGTCTAAAGCTAGGGGTGCACGGGCCCAAGCTTTCAGCCCAGCACAGTGTTTTGAATGACGACAAATACCCACTGTAGTACTTCAAGTTGGTTGACACACTGTACGACCCAGGCTCCCGCAGCTCAGACGGTTCGGTTCATCCATGGCGGGGACTCGACAGCGATGACACTGGAAACTGACCTACACCTCTACCGGGATGTTTCTACATTAAAACAACATCTTCTGAAGAACACACCTCATTGACGAACATCCCGATAGCGAGCGAGAATAACGGCGACTTCCACCGACGCTTATACAACTTCCACTACAGGTTGACGACAGCCATTTAACAATTAGCCGATCTCTCTCTTTCTCATTTACCCCGCCGTCAACCATCAACTATCACCTATTACCACAAACAACACAACCGGGGGTCGCAACGAGTTCACGACCAAAAGACCGAAACCATGGCCGCCGCTACGGTCAACCCGTTGATGTCGACCCAAAAGTCAGACAGCAGTCTACAAGTAGCTCTACACCCGCTGCCCATCCTGGAGATTTCCGACTACATCACACGCAGCTACCTACGCGGCTACAAGGGCGCCATCGTAGGTGCCCTCATCGGCCAGCAAAATGGCCGCCAGATCACCATCGAGCACAGCTTCTCGGTCAAGACCGAACACACTGGCCAGAACTACAAGGTTGATTCGGAGTGGTTTACGGCTCGCCTGGACCAAAGTCAGTTGCCCTCCTATAACGACACTTGTGCACAGCTCCAAGGCAGTACCACTGACACACAGATTCTCCCTCTACAGTGAAAGCCGTCCACAAAGACCGTGCTCTCGACTTTGTCGGATGGTACACCCTAGTGCCCAAGAGCGGTCCTACCGACGCCCATCTCCCAATACACAGCTACTTTTACTCACAGAACGAGTCCGCCGTGCTTCTTGGCTTTCACATCCACGAAATCCTGAACCCCGTGGCCGGCGATCCCCTACCTTTGACGATATACGAGAGCAACCTGGAGATTGTCGATGGCACCGAGGCCAGCACTGCAGAAGTAGAAGGCGAAGATAGAGAGATGAAGGATGTCACAGCCGAGCCCTCAAGATCCATCAAGTTCCGGGAACTTCCCTACACCACAGAAACGGGTGAAGCCGAGATGATCGCCCTGGAATTCGTGCGGGAAGGTGGCAGTGCCAACGTTACCACTAGCGCAACCAATACAACAGCCGCCGAGGACGAGGGCTCCGACAAGCCTCTCATGAAGAAAGTTGTCGACACAAACAAGGGCAGCAAACGACGCGCCGTGAGCTCAGATGATGCTGCGGCAGAAGCACCCACAACGAGTAGCGCCGCCAAAGGAACCGCAACAAATAACAACAGAGACGCCAACCTCACCAAGGCCGAACTAGATTACATGTCGGCTCTCCAGGCCAAGTACAACGCCGTGCAAATGATGAAGAAGCGACTCGACACCGTCATCTCCTACCTCCAACGCCTACCCCCCGATTACCTTTCCAGCGGAGACGCCTCCTCCCAACAGCAGCAGCAGCAGCAGCAAACAGAGGGTACAGTCCAGCCCCAGTACACGGTTCCCTCGAACAAGATTCTTCGCCAGATCCAAGCGCTGGTGACCAACGTCCAGCTAGTCATGTCCAACTCGACTTCAGGGCAAGGACAAGGACAAGGAGAGAGGGACACGGATCTCGGCGCGTTAGAAAAGGAGCTGCTCAAGGAAACCAACGACGTCAAGCTCGTCGAGCTGATTGCCGATCTGATGAGCAGCGTCAAGGACATGAAGGAAGTGGGCAAGAAGTTCCACGTGGTCGAGACGGCCAAGAATAGCAAGCGGCGCGAACAGGCTTCACACGGCGGCGGAGAACGGTTTAATCCCCACCACCAATACCCGGGCGGCGGCGGCAGCAGCATGATGAGAGAGCACGCCGGCTTGGTTGGCGAGGTCTCTGCTTCTGGTGCTGGTGGTTCAGGTCCTGCTGGTGATTTGGCTAGGTTCGATCACTAGGGGTTTTCGCGCTAGGAATGCTGCTGTTGAATACGAAGACTTTGAACTTTATCAAGTAGTCCATCCGCCACTGGGATTTGCCGTTCGGTTGCTACGTTTGATTGTAGTAACCAGGGAATCTGACACGGATGGCTTGTGCCGGAGATTTGACAGCTACAGTACATCATGACCTGCCTTACGATGTCTTGAGACAAAGTCGTGGGCGTAATCACTATGGTAGTCTAGCTGGGATGAACTTGCAAGCAGGAGGGAGCGAGTTTGACCCATTTCGATTCATTTTCGACCTGGACCTGGTGCGGATAATACTTTAGGTAGATGTTGCCGGATGGGGTATTATTATGATGATGCATGACGACGACGATGAGTCAACAAAACAAATACAATAGATGAGCAGGAGCTATGTACTAGGGAAAGAGGCTGGTAAGGCTCGGCTCGGCTCAGATCAAAGCAGCTATTAGCACTTCGTTGAAAGACTCGGATAATGGAAACATAACCATACCATAAGCTAATCAGCTGTCATGAGTGAGTACCTTTGATTGTTGTCCTGGCAAGTATTTTTCTTACACTAGAAGATGGAAGGATGTAAATGAGACGAGAACGAGAAAACAAAGACCAAGGAAGAGGAGTAGATGCTGGAAGGTAGGGCAGCTAGCTAGTTGATGGAGAAACGACAAGGCTTTCGAAAGGGGGTCTACAAACATGAAGATGCATGCGACGGAAGGACGCAACATGAGAGAAATGAAATAGAAATGATGATACTTGTTGTTGGAAGGTAGACCGTCAGAGATTATAGTCTAATAGGACAGTATATGAACCCGAACTGTCATGCCGTCTGGTTTATGTCTTGCACGTAAATATTCTCCTCACCCCCAACGACGTTATAGTCATGTACCTCACTTCACTTCAACTTCACATCTACGATCGCTCATGCCGTCATCACCATCATCGTCATCATCATTCACTACATGTCCTAACTGTAAAATACTCCCCCCGTCTCCATCTTCTTCCCTTGAAAAAAACTTGCCCATCGCCCAACATCAATATAATTTACACCCGCATTGCATTAGAAAATACTGATAACCTTCACCATCGTAGTTATCCTCATCCTCATCCTCATCCTCTTCCCGACCCCAGTAATAATCTCTGATAACCCACTGACCCAGTCCTCTTCCTCCTCGCCCGCCCATTCTCGTCCCCTCCGCCGACTACCGCAGCAGCTTTCCCGCCCTTCAAGCTCCCACCTGCACTACTACTCCCGCTCCGATTCCTAGCATTGTTCTCTTGTTGATATCCCAGCAGTGCCCCCGAAGCGTCCCTACCACTACTACTGAGTCTAGCAGTCCGCGCCGGGGTGACTGTTGCGATTCAAAATGTACTCGTGGCCAACCGACTGGCCGCGTTCCTGGCATCCACTCTATCCTCATCGTCCTCCTCCGGCAGACCCACCAAGCCGCCCACGGCACCCCTCGCGCCGCCGCTGCCTGGTCTCTCGGCGTCCTCGCCGCCAGCTTCCTCCCCTTCCACGCCGCCGCCGGCACCAACGCCCAGCACGCTACCGGCCATGAAGCTACCGGATATGCTCCTAGCGCCGCTGACCGAGCCGGCCTCGCCGAGTCTCGCGCGCGGGACGCCGCTCCACGCGTCGCCCTTGGGGCCCTGACTGGCCGCCAGGCTGGCGCGCCGGACGGTGGGGTGCGACTCGCGGCCGAGGCGGGACAGGCCGCCGCTGGAGTCGATGGCGCGGATGTCGGGCCGGACGCTCTCGAGCAGGGCCAGGGTGCGGCGCTCGGCCTCGATCTGGCGGAGCACGTACTCGCGAATGGACAGGCGCATGTCGGCGGCGGTGCGGGCGAACCACTTGCGGCGCTCGTGCACCAGGTTCTGGGTGACGCGGGTGGTCTTGTGTTGGAGGGTCGATTCGGCCTCCTGGGCGTCGCGAAGGGCGGCGATGGCCTCGTCGACGCGCTCGCGGCGTACGTTGGAAGAGGACTTGAGTCGGTCGGCGGCGTGGAGCTTGCTACGGGTGAGCTCTTGGGCTTGGAGCAGCTCGCGCATGAGAATCTGCCGGTTGGTGAGAGTTTCCTTGACGATAAAGGCGTCGCTGGAGTGGTACTGGAAGGGATCGCCGATGGTGGTGGCCTCGGCGGTCGCCTGGGCGGCGTGTAGATCACCGACGGTCTGGAGGACCTTGCCTAGCTTGCGGTAGGCGTTCGAAAGACCGGGATGAGGCTCTTGGATGTGCATGTTTGAGAGCTTGATGCCGTAGTCGGCTTCGACTAACCCAAGACCTGGAAGAGGGACAAAATGTTAGTAACTGCCGGGAAAAATTTGTTTTTGGTAAGGTGGTGGAAGAAGAAGCTCTACCTCTACGAGTCTTGACAAGTTTATCGACCTTGTGTCCAGCATCCATGGCACCTAGGTAGAACAACTTGACAATAGGGCGCGCCTCCTGCAACTCGGGGGTATCATCGGGTGGAGGAGCAAACTGCTTCAGGATCTTGCGGCGCACACCAGTCGCAGGTTGCTTCTTCTTGACCATAGGACTGTAGCCAAAATCACTCTCGGTAAAGAGGACCATCTCGTCATCCCTCATCAAGACCTCGTTACTGCAGACATAGTTGAACCAGCGCTGCATCAGTGCCTTGACGCGAGCCTCATCTTCGTCGGTTCCGGCACCGGCAGAGGTGAGCGCTGGCGGCACAGCAGGTACAATGGCCTCGGGGTTCGCGGATATGAGGTGCTCAGCGAGCTTGATGAACTCGGAGTGTAGTCGGCGAACATCGCGGTACTGCGTGGTACGGAAACTGGGTAGGTTCGTCTGTCACTCAAGTTAGCAGGCGCATGGGCCGTGGGCACAGAAGAGAGGTCATAAGTACGTGAACATCAAATCTCAGAATAGGATCCTTGCGGCCGGTACGTTCAAGTCCAGTAATCTTAGCCTGTAACTTGAACTGCGGTTGCGGTCTCCGGAATTGCTGCTGTACTTGCTGATGTGGTGAGTATGGCTGTTGCTGGGGTGGCGGCTGCTGCTGATATTGTTGATATTGTTGTGGCTGTTGCTGCTGCTGCTGCTGATGGGGCGGGTACTGGGCATGATGTTGTTGTTCTTGCGGTTGCTGATGCTGTCCGTTCTCGGTTTGCGGCTCTTGATGCGATTCTGTCTGAGACTGCGGGTGGACTTCGCCGTGGCTGTCATCGGCCTGACCCTCCTGCTGGGGTTGGCCTGAGGGAACATGGTCGGAGAATAGGGCGCCCGATTGAGCCTCGGGCGCGTCGGTGCTATCATGTCGGCGGAATCCATTGTCTCCAGCACCAAACCCACCCTCGTCATCGAGGCCATTATTCGGAGTCGGAGGCACATAGTCATCGGGGATGATGGTTGAGGCGAAGGTCGAGCGGGTTGGCCGTGGCGACGAGCTAGGGGAGTTGCCCCAGGGAGAGCTACCGGCGGCGTGCTCGGTGTCGTTTATCGATGCGCTATAGTCCATGATGTATCTCGCTGTCTAACCTTGTTCGATTTGGTTCGGGGGAATCACGTCCGGGACAGACGATGTCCTGAAAGGAGAGGTGGTCGAGAGGAGGAAGAGGCAGGAGAGGAGAGGGGACGGTCGACGGCGTGGGCGGTCGGGATGACGTTGCTTTTGGTGAGGCCGCTGAGTGTAGGCACAAGTAGTGTAGTGTAGTGTACAGGCACGAAAGACTGGGGCTAATCCCTTTTGTCACTGGCACTGGAGGGCTGCGCCAAAGATGAGGGCGAACTGGCGGCCGGCTTGGTTCAAGGTCTGTCTGTCTCCTGTCTTGCCTCGAATAAATATCTACAAGACTTGGACTTGGAGAATTCGAGTTCGTAAAGTTTTGATTTATCTGGGGGATCGTCTAGCCAGCTTTGCGCTTGAGCACTAAAAGACGAATGAGAATGCTCTCAACAATGTCAACGAGAAGCTGTTCCTGGTGTTTGGGCTTCCTTCAGTGGATGATTGGCATCTCCATCGTCTCCATCGTCCGCACCAAGCAAGAAGGAAGTGGGGTTTTTGTTGGGATCCACATGTTCGGCGAGAGGTTCTAGCCCGCAGCTGGTGAGCAGCTCTTGACAGCTCTAGCTTTAAGCTTTGACAGCTGGCAGCGAGTCCCATGAAGCTTCTGAGGGCAGCTCTCCACCACCACCACCACCAACCCTCACTCACTCTCTTGTTTGATCGCGATGCCTTGATCAGCGTCTGACATCCTGGGCTTATTGAATCAAGCTGTTTTTCTTGTTGAGTGATGAAAAAGTATCCTAGAGAGATAGTTTTACTGTGAAAGCTCGAAACAAGTGGGTTCTTGTCGGGTCCTTTGTTTTCCCTCAACGTACAAGTACCTGTTCCGTGTGGTGAGGTGTGATTGCAACCGGGATTGGTCGCTTCTCTTCAATGTTTATCTCCCCTTTCACACCAAAAACCCAACCCATTCAGTCTGGGTTGTTAGTCTAGTGCCATGCTTTTAGCTGCCCCCCTTCGTGGATGCCGCCATGGGCACCGCGCCTTTCTTCCTTTAAGCCTACCCACCGTGGTAAAGGCAACTTCTCCTCTTGCTGCCACCAGTTTTCCTCACTTCAAGAGGTTCTACGCCGACCCTGCTCACGATGCAAGGGTCGAGGCAATCCGCAACATTGGCATCATTGCCCATGTCGATGCCGTAAGTCCTTTACTTCTTGAAGGAAGAGTTCTGCGTTCTAACCCAATTCCCAGGGCAAAACCACAACAACTGAGCGAATGCTCTATTACAGTGGCTTGTCCAGACATCTTGGAAGTAAGCTAGCCAGCTCGTCGACGGAGTGAGCATGTCACTTACACCCCTTGCAGATGTTCAGGATGGCAACACCATGACCGACTTCCTTCCTATGGAGCGTGAGCGGGGCATCACCATCCAGTCCGCTGCCGTTACCTTTCTCTGGCCTCCACAGCAGAGTTTGGCTCCCGGCCAACAACCAAAGAGCATCAACCTGATCGATACGCCAGGCCACCAGGACTTCCGCTACGAGGTTGACCGTTGCTTGCCGATTCTTGACGGTGCTGTCTGCATCCTTGATGCTGTCAAGGGGGTTGAAACTCATACCGAGCGAGTCTGGGAGTCTGCCCAACTATCAAAGATCCCGAGACTGATCTTTGTCAACAAGCTCGACCGTGATGGTGCCTCCTTCAAGAGATCATGCCTCGAGGTGGCTTCACGACTCCGAACTTATCCTTTGATTTGCCAAATTCCGTGGTGGAATAAGGATGAATTTGTTGGTGTCATCGACATCATCAACCTCGTCGGCATGAAGTTCTCCAGCACGGGCCAAATGTCACTTGTGAGTGAGGAGACCATTGGCAAGGAGAACCCGACTCTTCGTGCCGAAATGGATAAAGCCCGTCTTAGTCTCATCGAGACACTCTCCGAACATGATGATGCCGTCATGGAGGAGTTTCTCGAGCTCGAAAAGGATGTGCCCACTTCCTCCATTAAGAAAGCCGTTAGAAAACTGATCATGGATGGAGAGGCAAAGTTCTCCCCCATCTTTGCCGGCGCTTCTCTCAAGAACATTGGTGTGCAGCCATTACTTGATGGTGTCATTGACTACTTACCCAGCCCTCTCGATAGACCAGAAGTGGAGGTCATTCAAGGCAAGAAGGCAATGCCGCTATCCAAGCTCCTTACTCTGCAAGACAAGAAGAAGAAGAACCATGGCCATCAGGCTAACCACCAGTCACCCATCACAACCATCGGTCACGTCTTCAAAGTCGTTGACGATCCCCGCCGCGGTATGATGAGTTTCGTCCGGGTTTATCACGGCGCTCTCAACCGCAGCAATCACCTCTACAACAGCAACATGAATGCCTTTGAGAAAGCTCAAGCGCTTCTTCACGTCTCTGCCAAAGATCACCAAGACATTCAACACCTCAGTACCGGCCAGATTGGCGCTCTTACCGGCTTGAAACAAGCTCGCACTGGTGACACCCTGCTCACCTTCCCCGGCAGCCACAACCCCAAGGCTCCCGAGCAGTTCAGAGCCGTCCACATCAAAACCCTCGACACTCCTCCCGCGGTGGCCTTCATCTCCATCGAGCCCTACACCAAGACCGCCAGCGAGAAGATCGAAGAAGCCCTCAGCAAGCTCTCGCGCGAAGACCCCAGTATCCGCTGGAGCAAGGACGAAAAGACGGACCAGCTGATCCTCTCCGGCATGGGTCTCCTCCACCTCGAGATCGCCCAACACCGTCTCCTGACGCACTACAAGATCGACCGCGATGCCGCCATCTGGGGCGACATCGAAGTCGAGTACTCGGAATGCCTCCTCTCCCCCGTCCCACCGCACCGCGCCGTCTTCGACCGCCCCATGCGCGGCGAGAACGGCAAAGCCGCTTGCACCGCGACCTTGGTCCCCGTCGAGGACCACCACCGCCACGAATCCATTCTCGAGTCCTGCGTCGAGCGCGACGGCAACATCATCCACATTGCGATTCCCCTTCCCGAAGGGACCGAAGACCACGATTCCTTACCCTTTGACGCCGAGCTCGTCCGCCAGCAGCTCCTCAACGGCGTCATCGCCGGGCTTTCGCGAGGCCCGCGCCGCAACTGTCCTGTGCGCAAGACCCACGTCACCATCACGTTTGATCCCGAGACCGACTTTTTCGGTAACATGACGACTGGCGGGCACATCACCAACGCGGCGCTGCAGGCCGTGCGCGCCTGTCTGAAGGAGGCGCACGCCAACTCGGCCATGGGCATCCTGGAGCCCTTCACCAACGTGACGATCCACTGCCCCGAGGAAGCGTCGCACGCGATCCAGCACGACCTCGTCTCGGCGCGCGGCGGCGCGGTGCTCGAGGTGAGGAGACCCGAGGAGAGTGAGGCGGACGCTGCGTTTATCAGCGAGGGCGGAGGCATCGATCTGAGCAGGGTGTACGTCCCGCCGGATCCGTACGAGAGCGTGCAGAGCTTGCGAGACCCCAAGAAGAGCGTGGTGCGCATGCTGGAGATTGTGGGCAAGGCGCCGCTGAAGGATATGATGAAGTACGATAGCCAGCTGAGGAGCATGACGGGCGGTAGGCACTCGTTGCAGTTGGATCCGGGCGAGTTTGAGCTGGTGACGGGGCCGAGGGAGAAGATGCTTGGGTGAGTGAATTGTAGATGATGGCGATATATGTACGATATTGATTGATGAATGTGCATGGTACAAATCTGCCTGCTCTAGTGTGGTGGTTCTATTCTCGCTGGTGTCATTCCTCTTCCCTTGGAAACATTCATGAACAATCAACAGAATCGTGATGATGACAGTTCATCCATCTCCCTAGCTCGAAATCTGAACTTTGGCCTCCATTCGTCAAGAACGTTTATCATCTGACCTTTTTGTCCATCTCATATTACTCTTGGGAAGGGCCCTAATAATAAAAAAAAAATAAAAAATAAAAAAAAACGGCATACTTCAAGGCTCCTTGAACCTGCCAAATTCCACAGAAGCTGAGTTCTGGTTTTCACGAAACTATACGGTTTTCCTAACCTAAAGTATGTGCCAACCATAATCATAAACACCTACCTCCACACTTATCGCGCAGCTTTGTTCCCTTTCACTCGAGAAGCGTTTCTAGATGCTGATTTGAGGCTTCCGATGCTGCAACATGGCAGCTTGTCATGTGCTGTGCTGTGCGCCATACAACTAGAGTCAAAGGAGGCTGCCGTAACAGTTTGGTTGAGTTGTGAATGTCATTGAACACAATTAAATCACGGGCGGTTGATTTGTTGGGCGAGCCGCCGTCCGCCATCCGCTGGTATACATGCAGACAAGCAGCAGAAATTGATTGATCCCATCGAGAAAGGCCACTTCCCGGTCTCGATCATCAAAGAGATAGATACTCACCAGGCTGGATCATATGCAGATGATGAGGACACGATCTTGGCTGCTGCAAACATGTCATGATCCGATAGGCAGAGGAAAACAAGTCTGGTTGTGCAGTGGTATAGCCGAGGCGGTTGCTTCCTGTTTTGAAGTGAATAGCATCTTGATTAGGGACGCGGGAATAAGGTAACGCAGCATCAATTTGTTGCTAAATAGATGGCCTATACGATATCCCACTTCAGGTGAGCGCAATGGATGGACGACCATTTTTGGCCAGAACCACGGGAAGTTGGCCGTGTCCTGATAGGAACCACGGCAGCATTGTATGCTTGTCCGCGGCTGGCCAGAGATGATGTCAAACTTGAAGCTGGAGATGGAGATGCCACATAGGCACTACCCGTTGTCGAAACGAGTGAGACTGGTGATATCCTATATCTAGGCAGATAAAGTAGGCCTGGTACCTGACAGCTTGAATCAACACGCTGATTTGGAAGTGTTAGGGGTTGAGCCGTGTACATTATAATAGCATGCCTCTGCGGGTGATATTGAAAGTTGCCGACACGTGGGTCGAACGGCTTGGACGAGGGGGCACCTTGAGAGCATGTGAAGTGATCCATGAAACCTCGACGCTCGGGAATAAGATACCCGGAAGTATGATGTTGTGCGAGGATCGATGCTGTCCGTTTCTTTTCGGGGAGTCGATGGCTACTTCCGCCGGCTTCCCTTGTGCTTCCCTCAGGGCAGAGGCGTTATCTCTCACAAGACAGCGGAACCGGCCTCGTTTGAGCAATGATGCATGATTGCATCTGACTGCCGTTCCAACAGTTGCCGTAATAGGAGGGGTTATTCGGGCGCCTCACCCGCCGCAGTAGGGCCATGGAGAGTAGCATTTCGCTATCTGCCATTGTCTGTTTTAACATCGCCCAAAGGATAAATGTCCTATGTTGAACAAGCTGACTACTGAATCCGGCCCGTCACTCGGTCAATAGATTGCAAAAGCTGAATAAAATTGCGTCTTCTTTGAAAGTGATAAGGACCAACTGCCTGGGAAGGAGAGATGCAATGGAAGAGACCTCACAGTGGAAGAAAGATGTTCTTTCCCAACCAGTCGTCACGACACAGACAGGACTTGAAGTACACTGGACGCTGATTGGTCAACTTGGGCACCTCTCCGAGAAGCAGCCGTCCCTCCTTCTCTTCCTTCAATTTTCTCTTTCCATTCACTTTTCACTCAATTCAAAGTTGTGTCACCCTTCCATCCCGCATTCCTCTCTTCTCTTCCCATTCTCCGTGCTCCACGATCCTCGATCTCGATGACCCGGAAGACCATGTCCAACTGCCAAATCGCACACCATCCTTCATGCGCGTCAAGCGTGGATCAGCCACGAACACCACCATCAATACCACCACCACCACCACCTGTCCTCCACGACACACTGCGGTATCTCGTATATCATCCTTCATCAACTACAATGCTGGCCGTACTGCGTTCTGTAGGTGATATCTGCGCTATCACATCATGATCCTTGCCATTATCTTGGCTCAACGGCATCAGTTGCTTGCCATCCCGAAGAGATTATGGTACTATGGCATCCTCTGCTGCTACCTGACACCTATACCTGCAAGTCAAACCATCCAATTGGGCCGCGGTAGCCATGCCGTCCGGGCCGTACAGACATACTGACACAGCCATGTGTATAATGTCTTGTACCTAGCTAAGTATTCTCCCTCGGCATGTCAAGTCTCGGCCATTGCTTGTGCCACTACATACACATGTGCTTTGAGTCCATGTTCTTCCGGTCTCGGAAGGACTGTTACATCAACGCTGCCCTTTCAACGTCAACCAGCATAGACGATAACTTCACGCGCGCAAAGTTGTGCAGCTGCCGGTCTCCTTGCATGCCTTTCCGAGATTAGAGCGTGTTGGACTACTGTGGGGCGCATGTCTATGATATTTTTCGAGACATCGGGAGATAACCGTCAGATCTCTTACTGGTGAGCTTGTTCGAGAAAGAAATCATTGTTGTTCAGACGCCGGTTCATGGTATCCTACTCTGTGTCTGTCACGGATCCATGCGTTCTGGGCCCTGGATGTGATTAATCCTAACTCAACCATTAAAAAAAAAAAGCTGAGGCACGTCAATGGAGAGTAACATTTCAAATGTCGCGTTGGCACAAGGGATTCATAAACTTCTGGGTGAGGGGTGTTTCGTGAGTTCTGGCCTTTCCCTTGACCATCACCATCAAAGTTACCATCATCAGACCCTTGTTATATTCTTCCAGGCAGTGAGCCTTTGCATCTGGCTTCAACTATCTTGAACCTTCTCAACTATCTTCCCTCCAACTTGCGTCCCTTCAGTCAACTCCGCCTTAACAAACGCCTAGCCATTCATCTCCGAGGTCTCAATTTGCCTCTTGTTCTCCTTCCCATCCGGCTGATACACTCAAGGATTTTAGTGAATGCCAAGCGGTTCTTGACACCCTTCCACCGAGCTTCTCATATATTCCAGCCTCATAGTCACTTGGACACCTATTTTCCCGACTCTTTACAACTACAGGCCGATCTATTCCTTGAGCCTCATCGAACCAAGCCATACAATCATACCTCTTCATCTCACTCCCCTCCCACGCTTCCCTTGTCATCTATCCCCATATGGCTCCCTCTGCAGGATGTGAGCACACACCGATGCACCTACCCGTCCTGTCTACGGCTTCATCCATTAATGCGTCTGTCTTACATGGCCCACGGGACTTGCGATTGGTAAGTTTCTCATCCCCTTGTTTCTGGATGTAGATGGGAGTGTTACACAAGAAAGTGAGGTATGAAGCCCTGTGTCACCCTACAACGCTCATTCGGTTTTCTGTGACACAAAGATCTGACACGGGCATTGTAAATGTAGGAAAGACGAACCATCGAAGAACCTGAGCTTGGTGAGCTTCAGGTTGCCGTCAAGACGACAGGAATTTGCGGCTCCGATATCTCATACTACAAGAAGTTTGCGAATGGCGACCTTTGCGCCTGTATGCCTCTCTCACTTGGTCATGAGTCCTCGGGCGTTGTCGTTGCCATAGGGCCCCAGGTCTCGGGCTTTAGCGTTGGTGACAGGGTAGCGCTTGAAGTTGGTGTGGCCTGCGGTCAATGCACCATCTGCCGCAAAGGCCGTTATAATCTTTGCAAAAAGATGAGATTCAGGAGTAGTGCCAAGTCAGTTCCTCACTACCAAGGTACCCTCCAAGAGAGGATCAACCACCCTGCTATCTGGTGTCACAAGTAAGCTCATCCAGGAATTATGGGTATCAACACAATGCTAACAACTTTGTAGACTCCCGGATAATATTTCCTTTGATGCTGCAGCTCTTCTTGAACCTCTTTCTGTTGGTATACATGCTGTCAATCGAGCAAGTCCCGCTCCCGGCTCTACGGCTTTAGTACTCGGAGCCGGTACGGTCGGGCTACTCACCGCAGCCATGGCACGTCAGGCAGGTTGCATACAGGTAACTATTACTGATGTCGACCAAGGCCGCGTTGATTACGCCATCTCCAAAGGCTTCGCAACCCACGGATACGTCGTTTCCCGACCCCTCCACATCTCTTCCAGCAGCTCCTCAATATTCCCCAACAGCAACAGCAGCTCCGGCTCATCCACCCCATCAGATGGCATCGCCACACCATACAGCACCCTTTCTTTCCGCAGTTCGCTTGACTCCGCCAAAGCTCTTGCCGCCGACGTGCTAACTCAAACCCAAAACCCTGTCCTTGACCGCGATGATGAAGACATTGGCGTCGACGTCACCTTTGAGTGCACCGGCAAGGAAGTGTGCATGCACACAGCCTTGTACGCAACCCGCCCAGGGGGTAAAATCATTATGGTCGGCATGGGTACGCCGATTCAGACGCTGCCGTTGTCGGTTGCCCATTTAAGAGAAATTGACATTCTCGGCGTCTTTCGCTATGCGAACACGTATGCTACCGGTATTCGAATACTTTGTAACCAGAAAGGATCTGGTGCTGGGTTCACTCTCCCGAGCTTGGATGACATGGTTACCCACCGGTTCAAGGGGCTGGAGAACGCCAAGGGAGCGTTTGAACTGGCTAGTCGGACGATGGATGACGAGGGAAACTTGGTGCTCAAGGTTGTTATCGAGGCTTAGAGGTGGCCTACTTCTATCTCTTTTCGTGTCCATATAGTTATTCCTTTGAATGATAGATGGTCTTTGTTCTGGAAACGTATGGCTGAATGGGCTTACGAGAATATGTCATGCCCTGGTGTGTTTGTCATCTTTTTTTTCGAGTTTGTTCTTGTGAGATGATGATTTCATAATCTTCCTTCTTGGGGGCTGTATAAACTTCATCCAGCGAGAAATAGATAAGAGAATACACTATTGACGACAATCTGTTTGTGTCATAACTTGATGTTCCTACTCTGGAAGCGCTTACACTCCTCGGCACCCATATTGACCTCACGCACCTCTTTCTTCTACCACAGACCATGCCTCAAAAGGTGACGAGGCTACAGTTGTTCTATACTGAAGAGAAAAATTAATTGCGAGAAAAAAATAATGAAAAGGACGAGCAAAACTGAAGAAAGAGTCGGAGGGGGGGAAGGAAGAAAAGCCCAAGAACCGCTAAAACTACTTTCTGATTTTCCTGTGTTTCTTAATCTGATCGTGATCTATACCTTAAACCAATCTTACTAGCAATATCCTTCAACTTGAGTGCTTGTTTTGACTCCGTGATGTTCCATCTAGTCGAAATATCTTTGTCTCAACTCTTCATATTCTATATTCATATCAACATGGAACTACGAAGAAAGAGAACAGATACGATGGTCAAAGTATATGTTACAACCAACTTAACAATCTTCGTTTGGAAAAAAAAAGAGTCCAGGACAGCGACATACAACAAACTATGAACTTTAAAATTAAGTAGAGAGCGCGCATCAACTTGGACATTGATTCTAATACGCCTTTGGTACATGTACCTACCTACCGTGTCTCCCACCAGAATGCAGTGAGTGGTTCCAATAACAGGAGGAGTTCCTTTGCGATTTTGATATCTTACTTACTACGGTAATTGATGAGGGTACCTTACCTACCTATCTCCTCTATTGATTCTTTTGTGTGAAATTCCGTAGGTAGGTAGGTAGGTAACTGAAGATGTCCCGCGGATCAACCAGATTTGTTTCGTTTGGGACAAGAACAAGTTTTTCCTGACTGACTGGATGGAAGCAAGGAGGTTTGCCTTCCGTAGTCGTGGTCGGAAGAAGAGAAGAGAAGACTGCCATTTCTTAGGTAGGTAACAACGGCATCGGTGGGTCTACATGGAGGCAGCACCGTCTCATAGGTAAAGGGAGGGAGGGAGGGCCACTTACACTACGAGCCCATGTCCGTCGGAATCAACACAACACCAGTAGCATCGCCCGCAACCTATCTTCCCTTGTTGGTGATTGATGATGGTGATGGTGAGACCGTGGACATGAACATCGATGAACAACTAACTAACTGCTTACGGATGTGTATGCATCCGAACAGTGGGAAAGCTTTGATAACCCGGCGGCAAGCGGGCTAGCAGGTCAATTACATACAGTACAATGTGCTTGGTAGACAGAGGTAGGTATGATCGACTTGGGTACCCAACTTGGAATTCTAGTAGTGTCGTCTGCGTAAAGAGGGGATTAATTAGTACATACCTACTCCTAGCCTTAAATGAGTATGTACATGGAGAAAGTTACCTCTACGCTTTGTAGGAAGGCAGGAGGTAACAGCCGTGCCGCTGCGCGTGATACTTCAAACATGGCTCACTCATTTGCAATTCTATACGAATGTGAACAATCCAAAATAACGCTTCGCTATATTCAATTATCCGTCGCTGTCCTTATGTAAGCTATTATTTATCCCAAACTTCTCTCGCCTTCGCGGCCTCTTCAGCAGCCACTATAACAGCCGGTGACTGAAGCGGTGATGGTGATGGTGATCGGGACCGTGACTCTTCTTTTTGTGTCTCTTCTGTTGTCGTAGTAGTAGTCGTTATCGGCGCTAGGACAGGTGATGGTTCCTTCTTGACATGCTCGGTAGCTGTTGCTGGGGCGTCGTCGAGTGAGACTTCTTGCATGCCGTTATCCTCCTTGTCCTCATTTTCCTTGTTGTCCGCCTTGTCCGACTTGTCCTCAATCTCATCCTTTTCATCCTTCTTAACCCCAGTTTCACCATCACTTCCTTGTTGTGTCGCGATTGTCGTCTTCGTATTATCCGCGGACCTCACCACCTCCGGCGACGCCAGACTCATCAGATTAACGCTCCCCGCTGTCCCCGCCGTCCCGGGTCTTGATCCGGCGCCACCCACCGGCTTTCTCGCAATCCCCCCACGTACTCGTTCAGGACTTCCAAACTCACTCCCCGAGTACCCTTCCCCATCCTCACCCTCCACTGCATCCAACATACTCTCCCCACTCAACGCCCTCCTCCTATACGCTCTTTGTTCGACAGTGCTACTGTTCCCCGTTCTGGTGGTCCTCACCGACTCCGGACTGCCCGTACCCAGCGGAAGAGCGGCATACGCCCCGTTTCGAGGAGGCGACTGGGGCATAAATGTTTCACGCTCTTCGGACGTGCTACCGCCGCTGAGAAGGAGGGAGGTGCGGTTCCTGATGGCTTTGGACCAGCCCCATCCTTTCTTTTCTTGTTCCTTCTCCTTGTCCTTTTCTTCTGGTTGTTGGGATCCAGTTTGTGAAGACGTGTCGCTGGTAGTCGTAGTATCGGTGGTGGTGGGAGGCACAGGCGCGGTCTCGGTAATCGGTGTCGTCGGCGCCGAACGGCCCCATCCTTTGCGCTTTTCGCCCGCCCAAGCCGTCCAGCTGCTCACAAAGGCGCCGGCTTTGCTGCCTACCGTGGACACGGCAGCCGCTGGCGCCAGTCCTCCTTGTCCGTTTCCTCCGTTCCCGTTCCCACTCCCACTGCCGCCACCCTTTTCGCTACCGTGCTGTTGCCCATTCCCAGCAGCTGCCGCCTCAGCCTGTCGTTGCTTTTCCGCCTCCTCCGCTGCCTTCCGTCTTTGTTCCCTCAAGGCCTCCATGTCTGCATACAATTTATTGAACATGGTGCTGGCCTTCTCTTTCCCTGCCGCCAGGTTCCGCCCCAGCACCTCCTTGCCGACCGCAAATCTTTCATCCAGATGCAGATCCTGCACCTGCTGCGCGATCCGTCTCTGCACATCATCGATCGTCAGCCCGCCGGCACAAGGGTGCTTGGGCTCGACAATGTCGAACAAGTGTGAGTCCGTGTGGCCGTCCCAGATCCGGTAATTTTCCGTGCGCTTCCAGGCTTCGATAAAGTCGGCGTTGAAGTCGAGCGAGGGGTCGCCTTCGATGTGCGGGAGCAGCATCCGTGGGTTTTGGGAGTGGATGGCGAGGTGGTTGTGGTACTTGACGGACGAGATCAAAGACAGTAGGTACTCCTCGAATTGTAGCCGGATGAACTCCTCGGAACCGACGTAGCCCATGGTCTTGGGCATTCCCGGATTGGCGTCGTCCCACGTGTCATTAACGTTTTGCGTGATGAAGTCGATCCAGCGGCGGTCGGGTGTAGACAGGGCGAGGGCGGATTTGAGGCTGGGAGAGGTGATGTTGATGGAGTCTTCGTCGAGGTTGATGAGAATGTCGGAGTAGCGGTCTTTTTGCTGGAGCAGCAGAGAGTTGGTGCTGCCGACGATGTAGGACTTTGTGCCAAAGTCGGCTAGGATGTCGAGCTGCTGGAGGGGGGTATACGGCCCGAACAAGCTGCCTTTGCCGAAGATCTGGAGCGGTAAGCCCATGTACGCCAGCAGCGAGTTGCGATCACTTGTCCGCAAGCTCGTCGGCCTCTGGAGCTTCTTCTCGTAGTTATCCAGCTCCGGACCGGCCGAGTCTTGCAAGTTCCTCAACAAGCCCGGGATCAGGCTGATGAGTGAAAACTGCATCATGCACAGTCTCTCGCACCTTGATCCAAAGAACAACATCTTGGGCTGGAGCAGGCAGCACTTGAGCAGCACCAGCGTCTGCCACCGGAACTCGCGCACCAGCTCGCGCAGGCTCATGCCGAGATATAAATCCCTGTCCTCCTCCTTCTCGCCAAGCAAGGTGCCGCGCGCCTTCTCGTCAGCTAGGCTCTCCTGGAAGCGACGGAGGATCTCAACATCAGTGAACTCGCGCTGAGCGAACCAGGCCTTTGTGACGACGCTCAGACGTTCGCGCAGCATGCCGAAGTACTGGGGCGAGTCGGCGATGATGACGACGGCTTTTTGTACAGTCGAGCGGGTGACATCGGCGGGGCGGTTCAGCAGCTGGGAGGCATCCATCTGGCGGGTGCACGAGATGCCGAAGAGGGAGGTGGCTTCGGGTTCGGAGGCGGTAGCGGGGCGGAGGAGGGTGAAGTAGGAGAAGTCTTCTGTTGCGCTGTGCCGTCCAATGCATCGTCAGTCTTTAAACATGTCTTTTCTTTTCCGAGAGTTGGAGGGGAATGGGGAGACGTACGCATGAGCACCATCGCTCAGGGCCATAAAAGGCAACAACCCCCAATCATACTCGGCAGCTGGATCGCTATCCTCGGGCACGCCGAACCACCTCTCGACCTCGGGGCCGCGCGCATGGTGAAAGTCGACGACGGCGACAAGCGGGATGAAGCCCGGCTTTCTCTCGGTTGTCGGGGTAGGGGGGACGGACATTGTCTAGGCTGGGGATCCGGGATCCGGGAGTTGCGACTGATATGCGGTCCGGAATGGCGGCAAAAGCTACCGGGCGCTTGGTTATATGACTAGAATGTTTGTTTTTCGTAATCACCAATTCAAGATATCTCCATGTGGTAGGGTAGGTATGTATACGTAAGTATATAGAGATTGAAGCGGCGACGGAGAGAATAGCCCAGGTTGCTTAATTGGGTTGGTAGGGTCTTGGGATGGTACGAGAAGTGGCGGCGGAAGGGGTGGGCCGAGCGATGTCAACGCCAATGCCGTATGTGTTGTCGCCGTTCAGTGATCCGGAGATAGTGTGGGTATAAACAAAGATTTAGGACAAGACGATTTCAAGGTCGAAACATTTCTACAACAGTCGCCGGACTGACATCCAAGGACGGGAAGTTGGAAGAGGACGAGCGGGAGGATCGGAGCTTCTCCCGACAATTCGACGAGGCGCGTTCGTGACTGAGGTGCTGAGTGGGCGGCGGCTCGTGCTTCGTTCCCCAGCCGTCCCCTCACTGCCCACTCACTGCCCAAAGACGGAAACCCACAGCGCTGAACAACACCTTCAACTTACCTTGATGCATCCTCCAATCAGTTGGCTGCCGTTCTATATAGACCTGAGGTACGCATACCTAGAGGTAAGTCTGCATCGCCGAGTCAACCCATCTTCCTGTACCATCTGATGTTTGCTTCCTTTGTCCTGTTCTCATCAGTGAGTGCCTCATGCAACATGCAACTGTAAGAGAGGCGACAGACAGTAAGATGCGGTGACATCGTACATATATATGTATGTAGACATCGGAATGCACACCAAACCGCCTGACCTACCGCGAGGTTTTGCTAAGGCGGTGATCCATGAGAACGATATCGACGGGAACGAACGATGGTGATAGTTTGATGCAAAACACGCGCGTTTTCCCCCCCAAACCAACCGCCAGCCAAAAGCTACAGACCGGATTCTGGGTCAACGGTCAACGAGGGAATAGCTAAACCTTATGACAGTGATCTATTCCTCACCACCCTCCCCGCCCACCGTCGCTTTTCACTCAATCTTCACCCCCTTTTCACCACCCCTGAGCTAAGAGTCTGATCTTGGCGATCTCCGACTAAGCATGTTTAATGCAATGCCAGTAATACTCCGACGTGAGCTGATGTTACCAAAAAAGTCTATCATATACTCGAACTAATAAATGTAGAATCTCAACTCTATCCATCCGACCGCCTGTTTGCCCCTACAACCGACCCCTAACGGCGTGTGTCTGCTTAGGTTACTACTCCCCACCAAGTGCCTCGTGAACGAATGGATAGCCATCATTTCCACTCATCCTTTCTCTCCATAACAATACAGGCCGCTTGTCCACCATCAACTCCCTCGGCGGGCTCCAAAGAGTGGCGGTCTCGGCCTTACATATCATTCCCTCTCCACGAACGCCATGCATGCCCAAATTCTCCATCATTGGTGAATATCAGTCGGTCCGGCAGTCAACAAGCGCAAGCACCCTCTTTTGAATCCTGGTTTCTTTTACTTCTTGTCTTATTTGATCCTAACCCCAAACATGGCCCGTGCCTGGGTACGTGTATTTCCCATGCATGCGTCCTTCTCTCTGGACATACCTGCATGCCCTCTCCCTTTCTTTGAAATTTCCCTTGTACCCGGGACCTGGATACAATTTTCTGATGTGTATCCGCTTCCCCGCTCTTCAAACATTGTAGACAAAAACAAAATCGGAGAACTCCTACAAAGTTGACCGAAAAAAAATTTGGATTATGACGGTAAGAAATCATGTGGCATGATGTCGTGGTATCATGAAGCCAGGGGACTTCTACTCCACCCCTGTGTTGAAGATTCGGGGCCATGTCTCGGACCCTGCCGTTGCCGTGTTTTATTGCGAAATCGAAACTTCGTCCGGGAACATCATTTGCCCCGAGGCTTCGACGTTGTGGTAGTCCAGGATCTCGGAGTACCTGTGATTCAGTTAGTGGTTGGTTCTCAACTCATCATATTGATGCGGTGAAACTCACATCATGATCTTCCATGTGTCGACCGGGAGATCAGCATCATTGAAACTCCAATCGAACTTCTCCTCGGCAACCGGCTCGTCGGTGGGGTCGTGGTAAGGAGCAAGGTACTCGTGTGAAAGGGCCTCGGTGGCAGTTATCCGCTTCTTAGGGTCAAAGACAAGCATGCGCTCGAGCAGATCGACGGCTAAGACAGGTTAGCATCTTGTGTATCCTGCGATGGCCAGCGGCTGAGACGTACCTGATGAATCGGCGTTCTTAAACTTATTCTTCAGGGGCTGACGCTCGCGCTTGGGAAGGGACTTGACGAATCTCAGGGTCTAACTGAAAGTTAGTCACGGTGTCGCAGAGCCTTCAGCAGAGTGGGGGTACACACGTTTTCGCTAGCAATCGTGTTGATGACATCGTCTGGGGGAGTGCCGAGAAGCTCGGTGATGATGGAGAACTGGTTGACATGGTCCTTGCCAGGGAAGAGGGGCTTGCCCTCCAGCATCTCGGCGAAAATGCAGCCGGCACTCCAGATATCGACCTCGACGTCGTACTTTTGCCAAGTGAGCATGATCTCGGGGGCGCGGTAGTAACGAGTAGAAACATAGCCCGTCATCTGAGGATCCTGGATACGCGCAAGGCCGAAATCGCAAATCTTCAAGTCGCAGTTCTCGTTGACCAGAATGTTACTTGGCTTCAGGTCACGGTGAACAACACCGGCGGAGTGAACGTATTTGAGACCGCGCTAATCCTGGAGTTAGTGATTGCGGTCGTTTTTCACGCGACATTAATAGGGGGTGACTTGCCATGATCTGATACAGGAAGTACTGGATAAACTGCTTCTCAAGAGGCCTAGAAGTGAGAAGTCTGTGAAGATCGGTTCCGAGAAGCTCGGTAACAAAGTAGATATCCTCGAGAGGAGAGATGAAGATATCGCTCAGAGAGATGACCTGTAGCGCAAGCATGTTAGTCGCGTGGTTCTCAATTTGCTTGTGCAATGGAATCTGGTAGACCAACGTTTTCGTGCCTCAAGTGCTTGAGAAGCTTCAGTTCACGGTACGTGCGTTTGGCGAGGACCGGTGTGCTGAAGGGCTTCATAATCTTCTTGATGGCGACATTCTGGTTGGTGAGCTGGTCTTTCGCGGAGCTGCGCGGCGGTCATCATTAGCTGGGTGCGTCTGGCGGATGTGACCAGATAGCGAAGCGAAAAACATACCAGACAAGGCCAAAAGCTCCCATGCCAACAGGCTGGAGATCAGAGTACCTATCGCGGGATCAGACTAGAGCGCATAATGACAGAAGGGTTCGTCGCAGGGAGGCCAACCTCGAGGTGATCTCAAAGGTAGTTCCGAAGATCTGGGCGCGGATAAATTCGGCCATTGTGAAGTGTTGTGTTGATGTTACAGAACAAAGGACGGAGTGAGATTTGCTGGAAGACTAAATAGCCCTGTCTCTGGTGGGAGCGCGGGGCAAGCTGAATGGGCCGAGTGTCGAAAACACAGGTCAAACGCGAGGTTTGATTCAGTGGCGGCAGTGAGGGGATCCGGTGATCGGGCGCTTTGTGTTTTGTGTAACTTAAGGGAGACTGAGGAGACGGACGACGTCGGCTGGTGTCGGATATTGCCTGCGTAGTGCGCACAATAAGGGGATCGGGCAAAGGCTGAGAACGAAGTCCTGAAGGCGAACCAAAAACTTTTGTTTGTCTTGGGAAGGAAAATCAGCTTGGGCACCGAGAGCAAAAGTGCCTGGAACGAAAAGTGAAGGGGAGAGCGGGTGGGAGCCGAATGCAATGGAGTGGACGCAATGGACAGAAAAAGGAATCCATCCCACTTCCAATCCCTCTCCAGCGCAACCTCCAGCTGGCTGGGCAGCTCAATGGCTCGCAGTGGGCAATACAGTGTGCGCCAGGCAGTCGCCAGGGCGGGGAAGTGCGGAGGAGGGACGGGAATTGGCCTTTAGTAGCGGTGGACCTTTTTTTGGTGGGTATCCGCTCGCTTACCTGCAGTAGTTCACTAACAGAACTGGAGCTTTTACCCAAATTGACGGGAATTCGGATACCTCTCGGAGGGGCAGCGACACGACAAGTGGTTGGCAGGCCGAGGTGTGTGCGATCGATGATTGGGAATGCTGGCGTCGCAACTCTGTGTCGTACTCGATCCGGAATGATTTTCCTCGTGTCGTGTATATATTGCTTTTTCGTCGGGCGGTTGGTAGGAAATATTTTGTGTTGCTGTGTTGTTGTTGTAAAAACCTCTCTTGCGATCCAAGGGCGATTTGAAGCAAGAAACCGATGGCCCCGCACTTTCCGACGATGGATTGCTTCTTCACAACTTGGCGAGTTTAGTCGAGCTAAGGTCAAAGTCGGATCCTTTCAACCGAGCAATATCGCGATGGGGGGTTTGGTTGATGGGTGGTGGCTGAGGCTTGTATAGGTCCGACCGAGACTGAGAGAATACTAGTAACACGCAGAGCACAACAGGTTTGAAGAGGAGAGAAAGCAGAGAAGGGACGTGTGAGGAAGATGAGGAGCGAAAGCGTAGATGATAAAAGAGGGAGGAAAGAAAAAGAAGGAGCTACGAGCAGTAAATAGTGTACACGGTCAAGTCTTTTGGCACTTGGACCTGAACCTGAATAATCTGAACACACAACACACCCGATGAGCCAGGCAAGGGTGCATGAAGACGCAGCGAGGATGGAACGGGAGGCCGGGCTCACGGGCAAGGAAGTAGGAGGAACAGCTCGAAACGGTTAATGCGCTACCAGGAACTTCCAATAGGGAAGAGGCCAGAGCATGGAGGACCGACCAGCATGGAGAGCTGGCACCACCCTAGGTACCCTGGCGGTACATCGGCGACCGTCCTCGAGACCAGGAACACGACGCCGGGACTGGAGAACAGGATATGCTGAATTTCCGTCTTGTTCAAATTCCATGCTCTGGTTCATCCATTTTCCGCTTTCTCTTTCTGTCGTTGGTTGGTTGGGTACCTGTACCTGTCCCCTCCCCTTTGAGTCCTCCCCTCCTTAGTGTGTCTCGCGCGTTCTGCATACATACATATATACCACCATCCACCACTAACTGGTGCTGGTTTCCAAATGGATGTTCCTGTTGTGTCTGATCTGCCGTTAACTGTCTCTGTTAATGCAGGGACATTTGAGAAGGTGAAGATAGCCTCAGTGGATGCCATGGATGTCAGGTTGATGTCTTTTAGGTGCAGCTTAAATGTGCAAGTCAAGCAATCATCCCTTCCAACTGCTTGCAGGTCACTGTTTTCCCTTAACCCCGCAACTTGGCCCGCGGTAGTTTCCCATAATACTAGGTCCTTGAGGTTGTCGTGTCACTCTAAACCCTTCGTTCAGTCAAATGCTCATCACAACCATTTCACAAACTATGTACCTACGCTCACCAGTCATCTGATAGTAGTGCATAGTCAAGTAGAGTAAGGTAGGTAGACATGGTGCCAAGACTAGGTGCCAGATGGGCCAGACGGGCCAGACGAGGGGAGCGAGGGCGACAACGAGGGAGATGCCCGCTCTAACAACCTCACGGAGGCTATGACGTAGTTGAGGGGTGGGGCTCATGAGCGTTAACCAGCGCTAACCACGACCCCTTGTCGCCGACACATGCCAAAAGACCCACTCCCGCTCGGCCTGGCAGGCATTCGCAAGCCATCGCAAGCCATCGGCCGTTTTTGCTGAGCCCCTCCATTTCCCATGGTCCTCTCCAAATCGCGAATTTGGGTGCAATCGGACTTTGATCGAGTAATTCAGCCAATAGTCCATTTGGCGGTGACTAGTCCTAGCGCAGAGTCGACCATTGATGTTGACACCCTTTCTTTCCCTTGCTAGAAAATTGGAAAAAAATAAAATAAAATAAAAACCGAATCGGCTGTCCCTCCGACCGCTGTCGACGAACCAAGCATAAAGCCGCAGTCACGCGCGGCTTCCTCCTCCCGAAGGTACACTGCCATTTGAACTTGAGTGCTATGATTTCAAGAAAAGCAGTCACTGTCAGATCGACAAGAAGGGCGATAAACAGGTTGTCAGTGAAGGTGTCTGGAGGAAAAGGTCCGGGTTGTGGAACACGAAGGGATTCACAATGCATACACTACACACTTGCCTCGCCGTTTGGGAGATTTTCAAACGACACACTGGAAATCAACGGAGTCACACCCTGGCGATCTGGATCAGGATGCTTAAAGTTCTTCCAACCAAGTCCATACCTCTCACTTCCATACCTTAGTCAGCTCATTCTTTACAGCCCACACTCAAAGCTTGGACCATCCTCCACACACATCCCCCTCAGTAGTGTAGAGATATGTAGTCTGATAGTGTACTTATGCCCCTGGGCTTTTCCGAGTGCTTGGACTCAGGCACGCAATTCTCACCCAGGATGTCTGTCTTTTTTGGGGGGGTTTTTTAGCCTCCATGAGTCGACTCCAAACATCAACCACACATGGTCACTCCACTATTGGCGATAGCCGCGTCATTGACTTGGCTTGTTCTTCCCGGCAGTCGCCATATATCTCAAGTCTCGTCATTCTTACCTTGGGCTGTTGGAGGTTGCTGGGCTTGGGTATCAACGCAATATGGCACGCATTCTAGAGTGTCGTCGTGGTTGTGTGCAAGTGGAAGTCATTCCCACCACTACCAAGAAGACATCCACCCACCCAGCATGCTGGCCATCTCGATGACACCCCCAAGACTTCTCCCAAGAGCCGCCTCTCCGTCCAGACCCTACACTAGTGTAGTTGGATCTCATGCCACCGACCACTCGCAACCCTCCAAGATTCACAAAGCTCCATTTCCATATCAGAGCTCCTCGACGGCCGTCTCTCTGGCCATGTGGATTCTCCCCATCCCATGATCGGGAATCGGTGATTTCTCTCAAGCCAGTCCCAAAGAGGGACATCTGGCAACCCTCCTTGTCAAGGGTCCTTGCCGACTCCCACTTCCCGCGCTTTCAGGGCCCCCAACCTCCATCCATCCATCTATCTACATGCAGAGCTCATCACAGCCAAATCAGCTCACCTCCTTCCCCTCGCTAGCATGTGTCCGCTGCCCTGGCGCTTATGTATTGATTGAAATTCTTCTGCCACGCCTGCCTGCACGGATCACGGATCATTCCCGTGATCATCAGGGACCAATACTCTTTACCCACCGACACTGTTCTGTTTTGTTGCCAGCCGCGCCATCCCATCTCTTCTTGCTTTTGTTCCCATTTCCGAGCTGTTGTTCACGTACTAGAGCAAATCATCTTATCTATCGACCAGCGCCGCCCCCACATCAGCCAGCACAAAGGGCATTCATCCTCGCCAAATCAGCGCACACTTCCCTCACCTTCCCCTCAATGATGGAGCTACGATTCCAGCTTGGAGCACACACAGAACCACTCCCCAACAATTCCTAAACTAGGTGCCGAGTAAGCACGAAGACACTATGCCGTCATAACTATGTAAAGACCCTTGGTCTATCTTTCCGCTGTCCCTGCTGTCTGCTGTCCCTGTTGGGGATATCCCCAAGGCGAGGGAAATTCACCAAACCAAAAATAAACCCTGGGCTGCTGGACACATCGATTGGTATGTAGTGTACATATGTAGTTTACACTACATAGTCTGCAGTGCCTGCATGTTGAAACCGGCGCTATTAACATCACAACTACCACACAACCATTCCCAAATCTTCCTAGCCTCGTCAATAGCCAGCGGGGTCAGGACGGGGGGAGCTTCCAGGCCCGTCTTATGCACGATGACGTCGTCGGGGTATGGTCCAGCTAGCGTAGCGACCCGCGAACCGCCTTCAGGTCCAAGAACGTCCGTCGTCCCTCGTTCCCGCTTCCCTTGTCTTGACCTCCCATGGACCCGGTTAGAACCCTGGATCAGTCACAGGGGCAAGCAGGAGGAGGAGGATAGTACCCTCAATTTTGATAGGGTCCACGAGACTTTTTTTTGGCTAATGTACATACTGATGCTACTGCTGCTGCCAGTGTGCAGATGCATACTACAGCAAAGGCACGTTTTCAAGGCAGAAAGCATGTTCAAAATGATGACTATCGGGTGTTGGCTCTCAATTCGCTAATATTGAACCAATTATTTGCAAGTGTCTTGTCATCAAAATTAATTCACTGCACAGGGGAATGTCATTCACCTACATACATACATATCCAACTCTGCATCGCAGCCAGGGTCCTTTATGCATATGTACTGCAGCAGGTCCAGCAGCCGGAGATGCACTCTCACATTTCCTTACCACAACTTTGGTAGGGACAGCGGAATGCACCTCGCATCCGGTATCTTGCAACGGAACGAGGAGCGCATTCCCGTTACAACCGTTGAACCGGGGGCTGGACGGATGGGTGCATATAGACAAGGTGATCCGTCAGAAAAAGAAAAAAAAAAAATGAAGCTGAAGCTGTCAACACCCACGCTGCCGCCGGTAGCGTCACAACCCTCTCCTGACAGCTTCAGCTCACATCTTCCCTTATGGATGCCAGCTCCGGAAGCTACACGACATAATACACTATACTGTATGCTGTCGATCACTTCCAGCTCCCCCAGGGCAGGGTCAGCATCCTCGGCTTGAACGGGAACCAAGCGGATGCTTTAAGACTAGTGTGGGATATGCAGCTATTCACAAACTCGCCACCCCGAACCCCCTTTGTCCATGTTCGTCTGCCCAGCTCGCTTCCCGTTTTGAGCCTCCAGGCCTCTAGTGTAGTGTAGTGTATTCTCTTCTTACCCCCCGCGTCCCCCTTCATCAACGCCTGTGTGCCCGGTCAAGCCGGTGTACTATGTAGCGCAACGGCAGCAGGGATAATGCCATGGGAAACAGATCACCCTTTTCTACCATCAACTTCCCATACTGTATCCATCCCGTCCCAAATCGGGGAGTCGGACAAGGGGCCATCAAGCCATGTCCATGTCCATGGAGCAAGTCCCATCCATCCATCTGTCCATGATCTCCATCAACGGACCAAAGACACACAATCGTGTGACAAATACAAGCTCCCTGTCAAGAAGTTGCACGACTCGACAAGCCTGACATACAGAGCCAAGAGAAGGTGAAGATATCGTCGACTCCGAATGGCGCCTCCTGGGACGCCGACACTCTAATCTAATACGCTCGCTCGCTGACTTGCACGCTGTGGCTCGTGGGCGGACGGAGGCTCAAAACTGGCTGGAGCCCTCGGGCGATCCGCAACGGTGATCTGCAAACCTCCATCGAGACGTCTGTCTGTTGCTCAACAGTAGTGTATGGGATCGCCGGTTCGGGCCCCTCCCGAGAACTGCACATGGACCCCTCGATCCAGTCGAGTTATCTGAATCTGAAATCCCATGATATTTACTTGACTCCTTACTGTACCAGAGGATCGTACTTACCCGATTCACGATTTAGATATGCACACACCTCCGGCATGCCAGCTACCGACATAAGAGTCTTGCTTCATGAATACTTGATAAACGGGCTCTACCACGAAACTCTTCGAAAGCCCAGAGTGGCAACTACCGAATCGACACATCAACATACGAACAGCAACCATTATAGTAACACAGCAGAGGTTCAGATGGCCTTGGAAAGTTTCTTGTGGTTCCAGGATTTGCTCAACTCAGCTGTCACGGACCTGTGCTTGCCCATCACTACGTAGTATAGTCTAGTGGATACAAGCACACATGGATGAGCACCAAGCAACGCAGCAACATCATTCCGCAAGAGTGTTGCAACACAAGGTAGACAGAGGTATGGAGTACAGCCTACCTTACCTAGATCATGTGCTTGAATTGAAAAGTAAGGTGAGTGGTTATGGACAGTCGGGGGACACACACACAAGGTTACCATCACTACCTACCTACATAGCATAGAGTGACACAATGTCCTTGAGCAACAAGACCATCAGGTCGAGATCGTTCTAGAACTTTTCTATAGTTCCTACAAGATATAATCACAACCTCGTAGTAGTTGTAAACCCTCACGTCTGTTACTAGGTACCTAGTAACTCAGACCTTATGTCTTGTTTTATTACTGTACATGCACACCTTCTAGAACATCGAGTTTGTCAAAGATAAAAATCTTACCCCGAAGCATGAATGGCATGCAGCTTCACGCCGTTCCATGTCTTTTGCGTCGTACCAAACTCAGCCTACCTAGGTAAGCCCTAGGTAAGCCCTACCTACCTAGGTATCGCTTGGTTGTGTTCCGACTTTTTTGTACGACCAACCAACTTACCTACACCTAGAAAGACAACATAACACATGACCTAAGCCATAGGCTATAAGCTATATCGGCGATAGATACTCCGCGCGTGCGCCCTCGACTGGACCTCGAGGAATGTAGTATCACTAAAGAGCGTGAAGAAGAATCGTGACGGGGGCGTATATCTCAACGGGGTCACCGATACCGATATCGATCGAGTTTTTTTCAGTTACCTAAAGGGAGTATTGATTGTGCTACACCACCTGAGTACACTAGCTTCCCGCAGGAATGAAAGGACATGGGAACCAGAACTAGGGAAATTGTCCAGGTAGGTACGAGGTACACTAACTAGGTAGATCAACATAGGTAGCTTCTGCCAAAAGAGCCTTGTACAGTTGTGCCGGATATACCCTACGCGATACAAGAGAATGGAAATAAATACATACGGGTTTCACAAGAATAGAGAAGAAAAGAAACAAGGACGATGGAAACTACCCAGGTATTAATTGAGCTCTTGGTTTGACCCAATAAAAAGAAATCTATTGAAAATCTGATCAGGCGTTACAGTCAATCAGTCAGTCAGTCACTTTTTTTTTTTTTTTTTTTTTTTTTTTTTTTTTTTTTTTTTTTTTTTTTCAATGATCCAAGTAAGTGAGGTAGGTTAAACAGATAGGGGAGGTAAATTAAAAAAAAAAAAAATTTGAGGAAAGGAAAAATT
>NW_009799100.1:4756296-4780793 GCF_000213175.1 Neurospora tetrasperma FGSC 2508
TTGGTTTGGCCCCAAAAAAAAAAAATCTTTTTAAAATTTAATCAGGCGTTCCAATCAATCAGTTCGCCCGTCCCCCTTTTTTTTTTTTTTCTTTTTTTTATTTTTTTTTTTTTTTTTTTTTTTCCAATGATCCAAGTAAGTGAGGTAGGTTAAACAGATAAGGGAGGTAAATTAAAAAAAAAAAAAAATTGAGGAAAGGAAAAATTAAATTTGAAGCGAGATGAGTGAGAGGAATAAAAGTAAGGGATGACGAAACTGAACAAACGTGAGAAACGATCGTTCGATTGGAGGACGTTGCTTATGAAACAGAACCAGCCAGCCCGCCAGCCAGCCTCCTTAGGTAGGGAAACAAAATTTATGTTAGAGGAGAAAGTCAGTTCTGAGAAGCATGGAAAAAGAGGAGGGTTAAATAGAAGGATGCAAGAAAACCTGATGACAATATGACCACTACACTGTACCATTGGAGTCAAGAAGAGGCAATAAAATAACAAACACTCAATAAATCCATCTGAAGTGGAGCTCGTTGGAGATGAATATTAGCAGCAGAATCATCATAAACAGGAAATAATTCGCCTTGTCCGAAATTTGGAGCACCAAGCACATGGTGATTTACCACTGCTGCTTTGTTCTATTTAAATCAGGGCGTGTTTGGCAAACCAGTAAATAGCTTCAGTAAACGTCTTGGCAGTTGAGAAGTACAAATGGTTGAGAAAAGTGGTCAAGGCGCATTTACGAAAGGTGTTTCCCCTCCTCTCGAGAAGTTAAATGCAATCCAGTAAATTAGGCCCGCCAAGAAAACTCTCCACCAATTACAAAGCGTGCATCAGGAGTAGTGGAGTAAACCGTCTGCCAAGCCATTTACTGAGCCAACGAAAGCCTAGGAAACGTGAGAAATTGTTAGAGGATACACCAAGGGGAGAGACTTTTGAAAGGAATTAACCCAGATTCCTACAAGTACCGCACACGGACCACGACCGCCCAGATTTACGGATTCCTATTTACTGGATCATTTACTGGTTTGCCGAACACGCCCTCACTGTCATGCCGCCCTTGTAAAGTGCGTTCTTGAAAATGGAGGTGATTCAGGGAAATGTAAAAAAAAGAAAAGGTCAAGAATTTCTTATTTCAAAAGAAAGCCATCACTCATAGGATCATGTGAATCGTAACGGCGTAATCAAGAAGCTAAGTCATCAACCCCATGTCCCCTCATTCCCCTTTCCAACCAACAAACGATTAATCAAGAATACTGTAGGTATCCAGCTACCCCCGTTTCATCTTCCTTCTCCCATTCCCCAGTTGGTGTTTCCGCCCCTTATTGGTCCTTGACAGCCAAAGGCTCGATATTCCAGATGCCCTCTGCATACTCATTGATGCAGCGATCCGAGCTGAAGAAGCCCATCCTCGCTACGCTCTCAATGCTCTTGGTGATCCAGCCCTCCTGGTCGCGGTAGGCCTTGTCGACGAGCTCCTGCGTCTCAATATAGCTGTGGAAGTCATCTGAAACGAGATAGAAATCGCCGTGGTCGCGGACGGCAGAGATCATGCCCATAAAGTCGTTGGGCTCGCCGAAGGTGCCCTTCTCGATGGCCTCAAACACCTTGACGAGGTCGGGGTCGACCGTGTACGAGCCGTAAGTATGGTTGTGGCGGATGTCCTCGACGTCTTCAGCGAGGTTACCAAAGAGGAAGATGTTTTGCTCGCCGATTTCGCGGGTGATTTCGATCTGGAGAGGGTTAGCGAGAAAAAATATGGCATAGAAGATAGGGTTATTGCTTACGTTGGCACCATCGCATGTTCCGATGATGAGACCACCGTTAAGGACGAACTTCATGTTACTGGTACCAGAGGCCCTGTTCAAGGTTAGCTTCTAACTTTCACAACCCTCACAACGGAAAACTTACTCGGTACCGGCAGTCGAGATATGCTCGCTGAGATCCGAAGCGGGAATGATCATTTCGGCCTTGCTAACGTTGTAATCCTCGAGGAAGATGACCTTGAGCAGATCACCAATATCCTTGTCGTTGTTGACAACGGCTCCAACAGCGTTGATCAAGTGAATAATCTGCTTGGCCATCCAGTAGCCGGGGGCAGCCTTGCCACCAAAGATGGAAACTCTAGGTTGGAATTTCTTCCTCTCCTCAGGCGAGAGAGACTTGAGGGTAAGATAGCGGTGGATGACGCCAAAGATGTTCATCTGTTGGCGCTTGTACTCGTGGATACGCTTGACCTGGACGTCAAACAGGGCAGAGGGGTTGACATCGACACCGGTAGTCTTCTTGATGTGCTTGGCCAGGCGGACCTTGTTGGCGTACTTGATCTCAGCCCACTCCTTGCGGAACGCCTTGTCATCCTTGTAGTGCTCGATCTTGGCCAGCTCCGTCAGATCCTTGAGGAAGTTCTGGCTACCCGTCTTGCTGGAGATGAGCTCGGAGAGGCGAGGATTGGCCTGGTGGAGCCATCTGCGGGGAGTGATACCGTTGGTGACGTTGGTGAACTTGTCAGGGCCAAAGACCTCGACGAAGTCCTTAAAGATGGTGGTCTTGATGAGATCAGAGTGCAGCTCAGCAACACCGTTGACCTTGTGAGAACCAACAATAGCCAAGTGAGCCATGCGGACCATCTTGGGCTGAGACTCCTCGATGATGGAGACGCGGGCAAGCATCTCGCGATCTTTGGGGAACTTGCGCTCGACGCTCTGGAGGAAGAAGAGGTTGATGTCGTAGATAAGCTGGAGGTGGCGGGGCAGGAGATGCTGGAACAAGGGGACGGACCACTTCTCGAGAGCCTCGGGCAGGACGGTGTGGTTGGTGTAACCGAAAGTGTTAGTGACGATGTTCCAGGCTTCCTCCCAGTCAAGGCCCTCAAGATCAACAAGGATACGCTGGAGTTCGACAACAGCCAGAGTCGGGTGGGTGTCGTTCAGCTGAATGGCCACCTGGTCGGGGAACTCCTTCCATGCGCGCCTCGACTTTTTGAAACGGCGGACAATGTCGTAGAGGGAAGCGGCAACCCAGAAGTATTGCTGCTTTAGACGAAGCTCCTTTCCGCGATCGAGGTTGTCGTTGGGGTAGAGCACAGCGCTGATGGTCTCGGCACGCTGCTGGTCAGCGACCGAGTTCTCGTAGTCGCCGCTATTGAACTTTTGGAAGTCGAACTCTCCGCTGGCAGCCTTGCTGGACCACAGTCTCAGGTTGTTGGTCGAAGGAGTGGCATAACCGGGAATGGGGACATCATAAGCAACGGCCTTGACGATCTCGCCGCCCTCCCAGGTAGCGATGGTCTTGCCGTTGTCATCAGTGCGCTTGGTGACATGGCCGTAGAACTGAATATCAACGGTGACATCGTGACGCGGAAACTCCCAAGGGTTGAAGTCGAGCCAGTAGTCTGGCACCTCGACCTGGTAGCCGTCGATAATCTCCTGCTTGAAGATACCGTAGCGGTACCTGAGGCCGTAACCCCAGGCCGAGTAGTTGAGGGAAGCCAGACTGTCGAGGAAGCAGGCAGCGAGACGACCAAGGCCACCGTTTCCGAGAGCAGCATCGTGCTCCTGTTCGATGACATCCTCGATTCTGAAGCCAAGTTCGGCCAGACCAGCCTTGGCCACGTCCTTCTGACCAATGTTGAGCATGGCGTTGTCGAGGGCACGGCCCATGAGGAACTCTAGGGAGAGATAGTAGACACGCTTGCTGTCGGCGAAGGTCTGGCGCTGCTGGGTGCGGTTCCACTCGAGAATAAGACGGTCACGGAAGGCCAGACTGCAGGCAGAGTAGGCAGCCTGTTCGTCGCAGTTGTACATGCTACGGGCAAGGGTGGTCTCGACATGGCGGACAACCTCGGTTTCGAAGCCGTCCTTGTCCTTGAAGCCGCTGGTCTGGTGGGCGAGCCAAGCCTTGCGCTGGGGCTCGGGGATGGAGGCTGAGTGGTTGGAAAGATGATGTTAGTGTTTGTACCAGGAGGTAGTGTTGGTGTCAAGGGATCAACCATACCTTCAACATTCTTGATCTCTCCAGGACCGAAGCCGGTGAGGGTTCTCTTGTGTTTAGGACGGGAGACGCCGGCGGGAGCAACACCTCCTTGAATATCGACGAGAGGAGCGCCAACGGATGGCCTCCTCTCTCTAAGGGGAACACGCTGTGTGGTGTTGGAGGCCATTGTAGGAGATGGATGGGGAGTTGCTGGATAGTGGTACAGTAGGATCAGAACGTCAGGAAGCGTTCATAGATGGGGAAGAAGAGAGGAGGGGGACCCAATCCCTTGGGGATACAACAACAGATATAGCTTGGGGAACCATCGGATGACATGCCATGACATTCAAAACGTATGATATGATCCTATTCCTAGGTGGTCTCTGGTCCGAGGTTTCATTGGGCTGACAATGGATTGGAGGACGGATGGAATCATGGGGTTGGCAACAGACGAGCAAGTGGGGCAGCACCACGTACCTTGATGGGCTAGATGCTCTTAGCGGCTTCCAAGTCAATCGACCCCGCGCGAAGCTACTGGAGCTCCCCGTAGCTCTGTTGGCTAGCCAGTGGAATGCTGCACCGTGACTGGTGCAGAGCTGCTGGGGGGAGGGTACGCGGGTTGTGTGAGTTTAGGTCTACCTTAGTATCGAGATCTTTCGATTGCTCGTTCAAAAATAGAGGCAAGTGGGGCAGACCGAGTGAGGGATGGATGTTGTTACGAAAAGCGGTGATAAAAGTAAAGAGAACAAGTGGAAGTACCTAGATAGAAACTAAAATGATGAGGGCGGATTATCCAGAAACCAACAAAAGTGGGAAGGACAGAGAGTTAGGTATGTCTGAGAGGATATGTGATATGAAGGCACTTATAAGACGGAGCCAGACTCACTCGAGGCTAGGAACGGGAAGGGATCCCGAAGCTCTCGTCAAGAGAGGGGAAGTGCCAGATTGAGCAGCACTTGCTTCCTCTTGATTGGTACCTCTACCCACCCTCACTCACGACGGAGCAGTCCGACCAAGCTCGACGCTGTGATCTGTCAGTGTCTTTATCCAAGAGTATAGATAGTAATATCGTCAAGCTCAATGGAATGGGTGGTGAGGATGGACCATTGATGATGAGAGCTGCCCCTCTTCTCCTGCTGCAGCTGTCGTCAGTCTTGCCCTACCCGGCAAACCTTTCTCATTGCTCTCTCCCTTTCCATCACTGGTGTTAATTAACCCCCATTGGTCCCTCCAACTTTCTTCTCTTTCATTCTTTGCATTCCATTCTTTCTCTCCGCAGATGACACGCCTAAAGTCGGCCTGGTACGTCAAGCTTTCACGGACGTATTAGAGCCGAACCCGTTCCTGCTTCCGAGTTAGGTAGCGCTGGGAACTGGAGCCCAACCGTGATACCAACCTTTGGTGCTTTTTGTTCAATGAGAACACCTCCAAACTGAAGCCAACGAGATGTCTTGAAATTGGGGTAGCATATGTCCATCGGGATGGTTACTGCCCAAACACTTGGACAGTGCAGCCTGTCATGAACTGCACAGCAGTGTCTCACTCAAACGTTGTGATGGTGATTCGAGGTGTTCCTTCCCTCGGAGTCGTTCTCTAAAGTCAAGGTTCAGCTCACCCCTGCTAGCGCCTTCCCCGGGCCCCGATGCTTACCCACTTTTCACAACTGATAGTGGGGCCCACGCCCACCAAAAGGAGGGGTTCCTTGTCCAATTATGTAGCTGCTTGCTCCAATGACTGACATCATCGCCTTTGCAGTCTCCCGTGTGAAACTTCACCTCCTTCTCCCAATTGAACACCAGTCTGCCACTCCTTACTGACTTCGGCAAATCATTCAACTGGCCCGAAACAGCGCAATCTCAACTACAATCCCGATAACGACATTGCGAAGAGCACGCCATTGCCGATGATCCGAAGGGAATCTACGCGTCGGAAAGACATGACGGATCCCATGGCATCCTCTTCTCTGCTCCCAACCTCCCGCTACTTCGACTATATCCGGCCACGACCCCGACTCCGATTTTGCGACTTGTTCGGGTGATAATCATCGGCCCTCCGTCGAGCGCTCTCCACGTGGCTTCACGGTCACCTGGTGTCCTGGAAGCCCACTAAGCTCCTTCGACGTGGTTTCGATATGTCGATTCGAGCCTAGATGACTTCGCCGGAGCGCCTCCCCGGTTCACAGCCTACCACCCATAGGCGACTACGGTTTAGGCATCAAGTCAACTTCAGCTGTATAACTCCAAGCGCCAACCAGCGTCGTGGACGACATGTCGTGATTCCACGGCTCTGCCGTCCCTGAGGGCAAGCCAGTGTAATCCGACAACTCGTCAAGGTTCCATTCAACGACCAGCACGAATTCGAGTGGGGGTCGCATTGTGAGAAGATCAAGATCCGACATCATCAACCTCTTATGTCTTCCCCAAGGTCATCGGTTCAACATCACGCCTGTGACTGGCCGTATTCACTCTACGCAATGAACTACTACTCATACATTGACAGAGTTCTCCGCCGCATCTGCTCATCCAACCTCATCTTGTCTCTCCAAGACATTGTTGACTTTTGTCTTTCTCTGGCCATTGGATTAGGTTATTGTCACCTTTTTTGCACTTTCATTTCTCCCTTATCACCTCGCTCTTCACCCTTTGTTGTTTTCTGGACTTTCAAGGGGTAACCAAGTGGAAGGTTCACAGCCGCCTTCATTTAGCAAAGTGGGCTTTACTGTGGCTCACCTTTTATTTTCCCTCAGAATTTAGGAAAACCCTCAGGAGCGGAAGCAGAGGAACGGCCTATATGACTTGGTCCCGGCAGAATCTAGTTGAATTGTTACAAAGGAGACTCAGGGTACTCTTCCCGAAGGCTCATCATGGGACTTACAGAGGATGACTTATGGATGTCCAGTACGCTACCGTACGGCCATGGTCACAAGTGTAAGCTCTTGAAACCACGACCCTTTTCATATTCATACATCCACCTCACTCCTTGATTGGCACACCCATCTTCTCACAAGCCCTCGCAAACTCTCATCACATATTGCCTCACTTCGTTATCAACAGCCCTCTTAGTTGTTGTTGCACCCATTGGGGCGGTTAGACAAGCATTGTGTGGTGTAGGTGCTGCCGAGCAAGGGGTCACGAGACTTACCAGATACCCATTCAGCACTTGCGCGGCGTCTCTTGAGGCTCGCCGCCGCGCCATGACCAAGGTGGACGTACCACGCACGCGACAAGTTGTTGGCCCAGCTGGCACACATAGCGAGGGCTATTCGGAAAGTTGTTGCGAGTGGCAAGCAAGCCATCGATCAGAGTCTTGCAGGATGAAGCAGCTGCCTGGGTTTCACTGAAGCACTTCATCTCGTTGGAACCGCAGCGGCGAGAGAATGAGGGCGTCTCCAAGAGAGTAGTCAAGTCGACAGTGCCGGCGGTGTCGGCATCACCGTACCTGGAGAGTTCACCTGTCCGAGCCGCTTCAAGGGTCCATCTGTCACTTGTCCGCCTCTTGGTCGATCTATATGGAAGTATGGATCCAAGTAATGGAGCATCGACCAAGTGCCATATTCAACAGGCCTCAATTGGCCGAGTGAACAGTACGTAAGTTGCTAAACCCTTTCTTAGGTGTTATGGAGGGGCATGATGATGTGGTGCTGGTCTTCCTTTTCTCCCTCTCTTACCTACCTACCCAGGCTCACTTGCCGTTGTGACATGCCGTGGAACTAACATGCCCACTGGTGTCTTCTAGGTAGGTCCGTTTTTTCATCGTCTGTCTTCCCAGGTTCCTTTTCGTGACCATTGCACATCGGCATTCTGCATGTTCCAGAATTGCGATCATAAGCCCTCCACACGTCGCCGACTTCCAACAACAAGATCAAGGGCGTGTGGCTCAGTTGGTAGAGCGTTCGCTTAGCATGTTTCTGAGCATGCGAAAGGTCCTGGGTTCGATTCCCAGCTCGTCCAATTCTCGATCATCTTCATTCTCCACTTTGTCGGGCGTGTGGCTCAGTTGGTAGAGCGTTCGCTTAGCATACTCACCTGTATGCGAAAGGTCCTGGGTTCGATTCCCAGCTCGTCCAAATTTGGAATGATGAGGTGATTCGAGATCATTTTTTTTGCTTCCGTTTCTTGTTCTTCCTTATTGTATCTTCTCTTTTTTTATGTTCGCCGTAAGACGGCCGCCACATAACGAGCCCGGAACGCTCAGCAAGCAGGGCGAGGACGGCCAATCCGCAATCCAAAGCACTGCTAGGTAGCCGCCGGATTGATTGACCGGCGCGCGCCGTTCCCCAAAACACGCGCATATACACCTTCGAGCTGCCGCCGGGAAAACCTGAGTTGGGTCTTGGAATCTGCCAGCACATCTAGGTCGACTTTCACACTGCGAGACAAAATGCTCGTCCTGATCTACCTTCGACGGGGCGGTCATGCTTTTGCCTCAGCATAACCCTATCAGCGAAGCCTGCCGCAACCGCCGAGAAGCAGAGATACCACCCCAAGAAAAGCCAACCGTCAACCTCTCCCAACTCACCCACCTCTCCGAACGTTACCCCATCAGCAAATGTCATCTTCAAGTTTACCATCGAATCCCACTTCTCTCCCCGCGTCCAGCTATGTGACGCCCTCTCCGACCTGCTCGACGGCATGCTACCCAGAGAGGGGGTCGAGATCCGCGGCCCAACAGGCAACATCGTGCACCAGGACACCTCGGGTCTCGGGTTATTTTTTGTCACCTTAGGGCGAGGTGACGATAGAGGACATTACTAGTGGTAAAAACAACGGTAAGTACTTTATCTTCGTAATTTTGTCTCGCGGCCGAAGACTGATGCACCTCGAAGAACAAGTGACGTGCGGCCCTAACATGCATCTGCACCGGTTGTTTTATGAGCGCACAATTCTCTCTCGCAATTCATCTTGACCCAATTGCTAGTCGAACTGGTGCAACCCAACGAGTATTTTATTCCTTCCACTAGAGGCATAGCGAAGTCTTTTACAGAATACTTAATTTTGCAAAGGCCAGGGGTTAAATTAAGCCAGCACACTCAGCCAAACACGCAACTGCTGCTTTACAACTTATCTTGCTCGACAAACTCAGCCTGAGCCGCCGCATCCGGCTGGTCTCCAAAATCAGCCTGAGCCGCAGCACCCAACGGCTCCCCAAACGCATCATCCGGATTATCCCCAACACAGTGATGGCACCAGAAATGATTCCCCGGGTCGTGCGCCTTCTTCACGCCCAGCAACTGTTCGTACGCCTTCTCGCCCCAGTACCTCGCCGTCCAGTTATGCATCACATACGAGCTCTCGGAGAAGTAGCTGTTAGGCCCAAGCTTGTACACCGTGTCATTTGACTGCTGCGTCGTCAAGGTGCGCGCATTCCACAGCATGAGCGCCGAGCGGAAGCCCGGCGAGATGGCCGTGTCGCCAGGCTGTGTGCTCCCCAGGTTGCCCGTCAGCGACGTGTAGAGGTAGTGGAAGCCGCAGCGATAGCCCGACACATCCGGCGACGTCTTGTCAGGATTCTTCAGGGACTTGACGCAGATGTCCAGCACGTCCATCATGGTCGAGGTGAACTTTGTCTTCAAGGCCTGCCGCGAGACAAGGACCGAGTTCTGAGAGCCTGTGGCCACATCCGAGGGCGGGTGCTGCGCCGGCAGCGGGTTCACGGGGACAAGTGTAAACTTGTCGGCGGGCATGGAGACGAGGTAATCATAGGCTGACTTGTAGTTGTCCTCCCACACGGTGTCCGTCTGCAGCACGTCCTTGAGGCCGTCGCGGAACCGAATGTAGTCCCGCTCTGCCTGACCGCCGGCGTAGAAGTACTCAAATTTGAATTCCCAAGTGACGGAACAAAGGTTGCGCTTCTCATTGTACAGGGTGGTGTTAATAAAGAAGCCGGGCTGCGTGCTGACCTTTTGGTTGAGGCTCAGCTGCCACGCGGTGAAGCGAGTCCACATGCCGCGCAGCCACTGGTAGCCAAACTTGCTCGAGTCGTCTGGGCAAAAGGTGCCAGTCTGGGACATGTACACGCGGCTGAGGCCTCCGTCGGGCACGGGGTGGGCGCGGATTGTCATGGAAAGAACGACGCCCCAAACGCTACCGCCGCCGCCGCGCATGGCCCAGAAGAGCTGCGGATTGCGGTTGCGACTGGCGATCTTCTTGTGGACAACGGGCTGGCCGTAGGTGTTGCGACCGACCTGCAGAACTTCAATCTCAAGCACGTTATCGACGCCGAGGCCCATGGACGGCGCAAAGGGCCCGTGACCGCCCCCGAGATGGAAGCCGACCATGCCGACGGTGGAGCACCAGCCCGATGAAATAACACGGGAGTAGTCTTTCGAGAAGGCGTGCATCTCGGCGAAGGTGGAGCCGGCACCAAAGCGGAATGCTCCAGCAGGGGCCAAGGTCGAATCCTCGTGCCAGGTAGGCATAAAGGTCTTGTCCTTGAGCAGGATTGTGCGGATGAGGATGCCGCCCGTCGGGCACGAGTTGCGGCTGTTGTACTCGTGGCCGGTGCCGGCAGTGGCGATACACAGGCGGTGCCGCGCGGCAAAGTTGAGGGCTGCGACCACATGGCGTTCGTTGAGCGGGAAGACAACGATGAAAGGGTTCCAGTTGCGGTACTCGTTTTGGTGCACCGCCGCCTTGCACATGTCTGATGCGGTGTTATACACGGCAGGGGGGTCGGCCTGATTGAAACATGGGCGCTGCATCTCGGCGATGTCCTCGTAGTAGTATAGCGCCTTGAGGCCCTGGGGCGCGTTACCGAGGCCGTAGAAGGACTGGTTATCAATGGAGCCCATTGGTACCGGCGCCGGCTGCGGGTCCGGGTAGCTGTGCCACCGGAGGCCGAGCCGGGGCACTGTGGGGTCCAGCTCCTGTTCCAGCTTGCGGATGGCCGTCTTGGTGGGCCAGCAGCCGGAGTCTTCGGGCGTGCACCAGTCATGGTCGTCTTTGAGTGTTGCGCGCGTATTGTCAAACAGCGAGGGCAGGGCATCGACGGATGCGGCTTCCACCGACTCGGCCGGGTCGCACGAGCCGGCACCACAGAAGTCGTTCTCAGCGCCGCACGAGTAGCGACAATGGGCGCTGCACGGGTTGCACCGACCCATGGCCCATTTCGTATTCTGCGTATCTTCCTCGTTGTCTCCTGCCGATCCGCAGTCGAGCACGGCGTACGAGTATACCGGCTGGTATTGGAACTGGAAGCGACAGGTGGTGATAGTGCCGCTGGCGCTGGCAAGGAGCACCAGGCTGGGGTCCTCATCCGAGTGCGAGACTGAGTAGCGCTGCACGGCGCGGCTGGGGTAGTTTGGCCACCGCAGCGACGCCTGGCCGTCGGAAGTAAAGTTCCATTGTGCAAGGCCCTCTTCGTAGTCGCTATCTACCTGCAGTGAGCGCCACGAGCCCAGCAGCGCGGGGGGTGCTCCGGCAATGCCAGGTTGGAAGTGGCTCACAGGGCTGGGCTTGGACTCGGACTCGAACCCGGACTCGGGCTCAGTCTTGGTCTCGGTCTTGGGCTCAGAGGCCGAGATAGAATCCGGAGAAAAGGAACAGCCCGCCGCCGACGCCTTACAGCGGAACATAAGAAAGTTGCCGCACCCTTTTGTGTCCATGGCGGCGTAGAAGCTCGCCGGCGCCGGCTCCCCGGTGTGGTTGCATGCCAAAAAGGCCGCCTCGAGCCCGCCAATATCCGGCAACCGCTGCACCAGGCAGTCCTCCAGATGGTCGCCGCCGCATCGCAGGACAAGCTCCTTGGGGCCGCGCCGCTCGTAGGTGCACGTCCGGGGGTATGGGCTGTCAGTGGTGACGGTCAGGACGTTGTCAGTAAAGGTCTGCGCGAACTCGAACTTGCCGGACCCGCCCTCCTCGGCGCCAAACGAGCGCCAGGTGCCCTCCCAGGGGGAGCTGTTTTCACTGCTCATAAAGGCCGGCATGGCAAATTCCAGCAGCGGGAAGCTTGCAGTTGCATTGCTGTTACTGCTGCTGTCCCTCTTCTCCCGCGGCGCATTGCTCGAGTTCAGCATCACGGTGCTTTCCAGCTGAGCCGGCGGGCATGTGTCCCAGAAATCACCGCACTCAAAGCACTGGTCAATGCAGTCGCCTGACATGCGCGGCACGCTCGCCACATCGGTGCCTGTCCAGCCCACCGTTGCCAGATACGCGCACTGCACGCAGCGGGTGCTAATGAGCGGTTCTACGTCGTCCAGCTTCACTTTTTCCAGCAGCTGGTTGCGCAGCGTCGGGCTTTCATTGAACTCGTTGGCGATTACAAACGCGGTGCGGAAATAGTCCTCCTGCGGCAGCCGGAACGCGGTGCCGTCAGCGCCGGGGATTACTGCGCAGGTGCCGTGCTTCATCCACTCGGACAGGATGAAGCATTGCATCGTGTTGTTGAACTTTGCGTTGGTCGGCCAGAAGTAGTTGAGCAGGCCATCAAAGGTCGTGAGGATTGTCTCGTTGAAGTCCTCGCCGTTCAGACAGCCGTAGGGCTGGTTCTTTCCGCCAGTGCCGTCAACCGACCCAGGCCACAGACCGTGCAGCGTCCATCTGGCCGAGCCCGGTGCGAAGTTGTTGTTCTGCAGCGACAGCGTGTAGGCGTCGACGGGCACACGCCCGGCCGGCTGGTGCCCCGAGTTGCATAGTGAGTACGGCGGCGGCTTCTGCTGCAGCGCGCCGTGCTTGTCCAGGCTGGTGCAGCCGCGGTTCCACTTGAGGTTGCACGTATTGGCCTGGTAGTTGAGCGCGTTGAATTGCCTCAGTGGGATCGGGTTAGAGGAGCAGGCGTCTGACTTGCCGGAGCACCAGGCGGTCGCTGGGCAGACCAGAGCCAGCACCAACGCAAGTTGGGCGTGCCAGGTCATGTCTGCTTGACGTTGCAAACTGGTTTATGGTGTTTGTTTGTTTGTTTGTTGTATCGCTGCTTCTGGATTTTTGGTCTTCTAATGCTGTCTGAGATGAGAGCTTGAGGACGGACATACTGACTCTTTATATCTAAGACAGATATACTCGCTTCATGTTGGTGACTCGCCCCATCACAACCTCTATCCTGCTCAGCCATTGTGATATTTCCACAAAGAGTCCATCTTCTCTGCCTAGAGCTCCAAGATGACGTTAGCTGCTGCGGGCCGAGCCCAAAACTGTCAGAAGCGGCAGACTCGTGCAAGATGATGCTCAGTGGCAAGCTGAAACAGGGGTCCAACACCAAATCATTGAAGAGCAGAAGTTCAGGCAGGTCGAGGCATCGTCATGTCAGGACGGCACGGTTCGTTAGCGTCAGTCGAGAACGTGGTCTATACTGCAGCGATCAATATCACATACGGTAGTCCAGCCACCCCCTTTCGATCGAAAAATGCGGCCAAGGACGGAACTGAATACAGTAAGCACCTGCCAAGACCGGGGTAAGAACTTTAATTGAACCTTGCAACTCGGTCAGCCTTCATCACGTCTTTCAGTTCGCCACGAATATCTTGACCTTACTGAAAACAGTGGTCAGCAGCTATCAATTACGCATTTCGGTATCTAGAACGCACTATTTAAACCACCGAGATCCTTCAGCTCGCCATGAATATCTGAGTCATACCGAAAACAGTAGTCAGCCCTGCGTGACAAGTGATCGCTTATACATATCAACAATTGTGCCAGTGAGACTTTTTGCACAAGCCATTCCTCATCACGCGTGTCAGCTTTCAATAGTACGGGCAGTCCGGTCTCGAATGCAAACTAACGAGGTCGTCAGTTTGAGCTCGCCACGAATATCTCAACCATGCTGAAAACAGTAGCCCACCTGTCGATACTTTCGCGTCTCTATTGCAGACTAAGGGAGAAAGAGAATGTCGGCAACGTTCTTGTGTATCACCTTATGCCGTTCCAACATGCATGTGGTCTACCTATCCTTTCTGCTCACAAAGGTGCTACATGCCATGAAAACATAAATAGGGCGCTCCAGACCAGTTGACAACGAACGACAAATAAACCGATGATATCAAACCGAACCAAGCCTTTCGCTTCCCTTCTTCAATATACGCCCACGTGTGATCCCTACTTTCATCATGAACACCGAAAGCCTCCCAGACTACCTGACCATCCCAGGGAAAACGATCCCTAGCTTTCACTGCCGCGTTGGAAAAAATCACAATGATCGTCAGCCTCAGAGAGCCAACATTTACGGCTACCCTGTGCCTAGCGTGCAGGCACCTACTTCTACGTCGGTTATGGCCCTTGACTACTTCGCGAGGTATGAAGCAATAATGGTGCTTGGATTTGTTCAATATTGAATTCCAGTTCTGACCTTGATTTCTACCTACTTAGTGACCAAACCTGGGGGAATATCCTGGCCCATGGAGACTTTGATTACATCGTCATTGGTTCGGGCTTCACTGCTCTCGCATTCATTCAGAAGGCACTCGATCTCGACCCGTGTGCCAAGATTCTTTGCTTGGAGCGTGGAGGTAAGTAGAGTACTTTCCCATTGGCGGTTCCCCTTATACCCTTATACATGTGCCGTCGTCTCATGCTTTGGTATGTCACAGGCTTTTGGCTCCCTTCCCACTTCCAAAACCTGCCAATTCCTTTCAAGATGGTTCTGGGCGGGCCTTCTGAGACATTCCCCTGGACCCTCTCGCGCAAGACCTTTGAGACCAAGGAGCTCAAGTTCTGCCACGGGTCTTGCCCATTTTTCGGTGGCCGATCGACATTCTGGTCCGCCTGGAGCCCGAGGCCCAGTCTAGACCTCATGCGCGACTTTCCCGAGTCCATGAAGGAGACTGCTTCACACGAGCAATTCTGGAAAGAGGCCAAGGAACTCTTGAATGTCACACCGGCAGCTCAGATCAACGATGGCGTCTTTGGAAGCCTTCAGACTGCCATTGATCGCATTCTCGAACGCTCGGTTTGCAAGATTCCCACTGCCGACTATGCTGAGTCGGCCCCCCTTGCTGTTGGACGACGCAGCCCAACTTCTCGTCTGCGATTCAACAAGTTTTCTGTCCCCGGCCCTCTTCTCGGCATCTTGGAACGACAGAGGCAGCTGGCCAAAACCAACCAGGGAGCGCCTTTGGAAATCATGGTTGAGTGTGCGGCAAAAAGCATGGCTAAAGGCGACGACGATGATTTTGTCCGTGTTATCGAAACTAGCAAGGGCACTTTGTCGTGGACTGGGAACAAGACCAGGATCATCCTCTGCGCTGGAGCCATTCCCAACGCCACCATGTTGCTGAACTCTCTTGAGAGCTGCCGTGACACCGTCGGCAAGAGGCTTACCGGCCACTTTGTGACACACATCTCAGCAAGATGCCCCGTGAAGAACATCAAGGGCTGGAAGAAGGAAGACACGCTCCAGATGGCTGCTGCATACGTGGCTGGCAGAGATCCCAAGAGCGGCCTACAGTATCACGTCTCGGTCACGGCGCTGAATAGCCCTAACCCGAAAGACGATGCAGAGGACGCGGCTCGCGAGTGTCCAGACTATGCTGCTGCTGCGACGCTTGATCAGCTTATAGGTTCTGAGGACTACGTTGTGTTTGGTATGAAGAAGAAGCCGCCGCCCCTATGCAAAAGAGAAGAGGATTATAAGAAGGCTAACCTAGCACTGTTTTACCTACCTAGTCTGCTCCGCTCTTGGCGAGTTCAGCGAGAAGAACCCCAAGAATCACGTCACTCTCAACAAAGGCACCGACCCGACTTGCAACGTCACCCTACAATACACCTTGACCGACGACGATTATGCCTGCTGGGACGTGATGGACACGGCCACCTACGACACCATCAAAGAAATGGCGGGCGGCGATGATGAGGAGCACGAGTCGAGCATCGAATGGTGGGACGAGACAAGTCATGGCTGGAGCAAGACGAAGCCAGCAGTCGACACCATTCGCATTCCTGGGGTCGTTCACGAATCCAGCACTTGTTTCATGGGATCCAAGGAAATGGGTGGTTCCGTGGATGAGCTTTATCGTCCTCATGGGATTGAGAATGTCCACGTCACGGGGGCTGCCCTTTTCCCAACGGCGGGTAGTTGGAATCCCACCATGACCATGTGTGGATATGCTCAGGACTTGGCGAGCAAGCTGCATGAATTGAAGCTGAGGCAAAATTGTGAGGAAAGACTTGTCTGATAATAGTACGTACCTAGGTAGTTAGATCAGCAATCGGATCAAGATGATGAAAATAGTGTTACCCAGAGATATGTATACCGTACTGGAAACCTGTGCCCTTCAACATTGGATGTTAGGTCCAGGATTAAATGCAAAAATCACATTGGCTCAGATTAAAACTTCCAATGTTGGTTTGACATCCAATTCTTTATGGCCTATAAGCAAACTAACATAGGTAGGTAGTCTTCCGAGTACCTAATTTAACCAACGGAAGAATGACGGACTGCGGGAGGAGTGCTCGCAAATACCTCTCCATCGCTTCGGGATTGGTGATTCCGAGATCTGCCCCGAGGACATCCAGATAGAAAGCACTGTGCATCTCCTCTACTACGGCGGCGGTGGTGCGGCTTTCGACTTCCTCCAGTTGCTTCTGTGTCTTTGCCTCCTCGCCTTTCATGAGGTCCTTGAAGCGTTGACAATCCAGAAGTCGGCACGCAACTGTAAAGATTCTCTTGACCGCTTCCACCCGAGCGTCTTTGATTGTCTTGGTGACTGTAGTGGAGGTCTGGTCTTGGTCCTAACGGAAAATACGCGTTAGATTTCTGTATTATGAACTCTGAAGGTAGGTAGGGAAGAGGTAGATAGATAGGTACGCACTATAATCTCCACATCTCTCCCTTCAGCCAAGAACTTAGAAACTGTGGTGAGTTTCTTAGTCCAGCGAGCCACTAAAGAAGCACAGAAAGTAGGTTATCCTTTGTTACCTAGCTGCTCCTCGATCCAACAGTTATTTTAGGGTCAATTTCTTACGTGCTTCCAAAGCAGTGCAAAGCTCGGTGACAGTCTGAGTGAGGAACACATAACTGTATTGCCCGTTGCCCTTCCATTGGTTTTCATTTTGGAGAAACCGTTCACATTCCAGGTACGCGGCGTACCACTTGTTCCACTCGGTCTGGCAATCAGCCACTTTTCCGGCCAACGTTTCCCACCACTTTTCGGTGTTGGAATTCGGTAAGGAGTTGAGAGATTCAATGAGAGAATCGAATAATCCATCCTCGATAGACTCGATAACGTTCAAGAGCTCGTGATATGACATGTTGGCGGCTTTGAGACGATTCGTGCTTTTGTGTCTGTTAATGATGGGGAAATTTTGAGGGATTTGGAAGAATATGTGCGAAATGACAGACAGGTGGATAGATGATGTCGAGCGAGTGAACAAAACTCTCATGCTTTGCAAGGGGGCTCAGTGCCTCTTATACTTTCAAGTTCGTCCAGATCATCACTGCTCGCAAGACATGTAGACTGACAGCCTTCGCTGTAGTCATTCTTCCGTCCGTTTCGTCGATTCTTGGATTTTGAGCGTTTCTGTTGGATCGGTGTCCAACGACCCGTAACGGAAAATAGTCATGGGCGGTTGGCCTTGAGTGGATTGCAGCCAACTACACCGGAAATTCTCCAACCAACGGTTGAAGTTTTTACACTTTGAACATGAGAACTCGAGAGTCTGTGAACTTGAGAAGAGTTGAGGGCCATCTACTAATGCCAAATAGGCAAGGTAGAGGTATTCAGGGAGAAGCTGACAAACTACAAGTCACGCAGTCTGCGGAAGAAGTCAGTTGGTAACGGCATGGCTGGCACTTGCCAAGCCAACCGGCTCAGGCTCCAGGGAAGGACAAACAAGGGAGGCCATCTTCAAGTGCTCACCAACACGAAATACTCAAGGACAAAGCAAGCAAACAGTACGAGCAAGCAATCACACATACCTGGCGTAGCTACTACCTACCGTCTCATTGTGTATAGGTACCTAGACCTACCTCTCATGACAGTACGTAACCTTGGCGAACTCTATGTTCCTCGGCCCTTACAAGACCTATCTACGTACGGCACCTTCATCAGGCCTGGGCTCAGCTTGTTCTTTCGACGCAAAGTACCTCATAAGCACATCAAAAACATCAATCGCGCCGGTACGGCCGGCCCATTGAAGCGGTGTCAGTTCCCAGTCCTCGTACGCCTGCAAATGACGATCCTCAGCCCACCTGGTCAACTGGGGAACAAGCTCAGCCATCCGATGCCCCCAGGCACCTGACAGAATCGATGTGAAGATGGGAGAGCAGTATCGAAGTACACTTGCTTCTGTGTCGACGGGCGTGCCTCTTGCAATTAGTTCCTCCGCGAACGCTCCTACCCCGGTCCTCTCTTCTTCAGTGGCATCAACGTCGCGGACGGTAGCGAGAGCATGCAACGGAGTCCATCCTTCTTCCGTCATCACCTGGGCGCTTGCACCACGCTCGAGCAAGAGACGGGCTACCGCGAGCCGCGCAGCTGTCTGTCCTTTGTTGTAGCTTTTGGCGGGGGTCAGCACACAGAGCAAGGGCGTCCACTTGTTGGCATTTGCTTGGTCGGCATCTAGACCTTGGTCGAGCAGATACTCAACAGTCTCTCCGTTTCCAGCAGCGGCAGCATAGTGTAACAGCGACTCCCCGAACTGGTTGAGCTGGCGCACGGCGCTGGAGCTATCGACGCAGTATCCCAGACATGTTCGAAGCACATTAGGTGTCCCGGTGTCGGCAAGCAGGTGGAGAGGCGCGACCTTTTCGTTGTCAGGGGCGTCGGGCAATGCGCCATGTTGGAGAAGGGTCTGGAGGGCCTCTAGGTAGTCCCGGTTCTGTCTGCCTTGGGGGCTAGGATTGAAGTTTGCGGCGACTCTGTGAAGGACCGTTTGGCCGTAGCCGTTCTTTGCGTTGGGATCTGCACCCCTTTCGAGGAACAATTTTAGAAGTTCGATCTGGGTGAAGGATTCGTGGATGGGCAAGGCTTTCTGATTTTTGAACGGCCGGTTGACGTCTGCGCCGGCACTAAGAAGTCGACGCACAACGCGGATCTGGTGGTCCCGGTTGAGAGGTTCTCCGTTACGCGTCTGCACGGGTATCCCATTTGCGTGGTCGCGGCCGTGGATGGCGACTGCGGCTTCTAGGGCACACTGGATGTCGACACTTTGATAGTGGAACTTGGCTAGCAACAAGGCGACCACGTCGTCATGCCACACGGCAGCCGCTTGGAAAAGGCTTGTTTGTCTCTCAAGACTGGACCAGCCGTCGTAGAGGTCGAGGAAGTCGGCGACCAGATGCGCGTGTCCGTTATAGGCAGCAAGCACGAGACAGCTCGGCATGGCTTCGGACGGCTGTCTCGGGCTAGGGTAGTGGAATCGGCCCTGGGGACCAACCACGTTCCACAGGAGGTGAGCAATGTCGCGGTGGCCATACTCGGCGGCGATTTGGAGAGGTGAGTAGCCTGAATCACAAGCTTGACGAAGATGAGTCGGATCAACACCGGCGTCAAGCATCATGCGCACGGCGGCTTCTTGTCCTCGGCAGACAGCCTCGCAAAAGACGTCGGCCATGGCGCCCTGCAGATCCGACATGGCCAAGTCGGCGTTGGCACCAGACGCGGTCTCGTTCCTCCAGATCTGCAACATGGCTTCAATGGACTCCAAATCGCCGTGTTTTGAGTAGTGGCGGTATGCGTCGAAAAAGGAAACCATGATTGCTGAAGTTGATGTACGGGAATTGGATGGATGCTAAGAGGTAAGGTAAGGTAAGGGGGACGAGGAGTGGCTTACACGGCACTTACACTAACAAAAACCCTGCCAGACTTGGAGCGAGTTAGATAGCGCCTACTGGAGGCGGAGTTCCATATCGTGAGCAACTGTAATTACATAAGATATAGCTCCACTTTCAACTGCATACCCTCTTCGGCTCTTCCTCTCTTCACCCACACCACGCGTGGATTGCACACTCCGTCCACCTCTCATCTTACATCGGCATTCGAAATGGGCTACGTTGTTGGGCTTGGGGAAGGTGAATTGTGCGCCTTGGACTTGGGATTTCTTTCGTTTCTTTTTTTTTTTTGACCTGACCTATTTTCTTGGATTCTGCCTCCCCTCAACCCTCTCGATCCAGACTCCTTGGCCACGAAGACAACCAAGGAAGGTGTCGGTCGGGAAGCTCGACTCGGCGAGTTGCATTCCGCTGGACCGTCAGGACGTTTGAGCTCGGGAACATAAACATGGTGGTTGGCTTCCGTTACAACACACTGTCGGCGCAGCCGTCAATACCTTCGTTTGTAAACGAGTCGATTGGCCGAGAGAGCTCTATGCCAGAGGCCCACTGGCCCAAAGCTGCAAAACTGTTGCCAAAACAGGGTGATGGCAGCCTTGAGAGCGACAAGCCAACCATAGCTCTAGACTAAGGATCAGCTCAAAGTATGCTTGAGGCCCGACGTGTACTTGTCTGCCTTGACTTAAATAGATGATGTGGCCCTACCCATTTCGATTTCAACACCATGCATTCGAGCCTGAAGAAAGGTTTGGCAACAAAATTGCCCTTCGCACATAAAAAGACAGGCAAACCCCATATCAATTTGCGTTCTGGGACAGCAGAGAACTCCCTTCGACATATCAAGATACCGGCAAAGCGCACCCTTCCCAAGTCAAGCATGGCGACCCCAACCTTGATCTCATCCCTTCCAGACCTCCAGGCCTTCCTCTCTTTGATCCCTCCGTCCAGCACGTTATATCTGGACCTTGAAGGCAGAAATCTCAGCCGTCACGGAACCTTGACGCTCTTGACAATTCTCGTCCTTCCCACGCGGGCAACAAGCATTGTCGATGTCCAAACCCTCGGCGACTCTGCTTTCACCACTCCCAGCCCAGACGGAAAGACCCTGAAAGCCATTCTCGAGGATCCCCATACCTCCAAATGCCTCTGGGACGTCCGCAACGACGCGGACGCCCTCTGGGCGCACCACAAGATCCGTCTCGCGGGCGTCACAGACATCCAGCTGCTCGAAAACGGATCCCGCCCCGGCGGCAAGACGTACCTCTTCGGGCTCGACAGGTGTATCGAGAGGGACCTCTCGCTGAGATGGGAAGAGAAGCAGCCCTGGGCCAGAACCAAGCAGGAGGTGCGGGCTCTGATGAACATGCCCAACAGCGACATCTTCTCCCGCCGCCCTCTGGACGCCAAGACGCTGCAGTATTGCGTCAACGATGTCGTTTACCTGCCTGCGCTTCACAAGCTCTACACCAAGCGTATCAACAAGTCTAGTGGATGGCTGGCAAAAGCAATGGTTGAGAGCGCGCGTCGCGTGACCGAAGCTTGTGGCCCTGGGTACGTGCCTCAATCTGAGGATAAGAAGTTCGGACCTTGGCGCTCGAGGGTGGACCCGGACTACGACTTCTGGTTCTGATAATGGAGGAACGGCTTGAGGAGATGGAAGAGGACGAATTGTTTTTGGCTATAGAGGCCAGATAAAGCTCGGTCGGGGAATCAAGGCAAGAGATAGCGTACCTAGATGTAGTTTTGTCCGAGGCAGGATGGCCCAAGTTGGATTTAGCAATATCATATCATGAAGCTTACGGCCCTTTTTCCGTTTGACCGAGCCTGTAGACGCATGATCTTGTTTTCGAGACGCAAACTTGCCACACTTTCCTTCCGAGAGCAATGTCTACCCCCAATGGTGAACGAGTGTACTAGGCGTACCTAATGGCGTCGGGGAAGCCGTAGTTGTCTCGGCACGCGCTGATGACTTTTGAGACTGCGTCGACGATTGAGATGATGCTGGAGGCTCGCTGAGGACTTCCAGGCCTGACATGTTTGGTGAAAGTCTGAAGAGGAACAAACGACACAAAATTGATAAATCGGTTGTCAGGTGTGTGAGAAGCGGGCCTAGCTGTTGAGTGAGTCGCATGTTGGGAAATGAGGGGTGGTTCAGTAATCCCTTTATAAGTAGAGGTACCTCTCTATCCAAGTACAACAAGTCCTTTTAGCCTATCACGTGCTACAAAAACCATAATCCCTTGGAAATCTCAAACTCAAACCCGTCTTCTCCCTCGGACGCATCCAAAGCATACTCCTCCGGCTCATCCCAATACTCGCTATCCAACTCTCTCTCCCTCAACCACCCCTCCAACACCTCGACCTTCTCCTCTATCTCGTGATAGCGTATGCGACTGCCTGACAACATCCGTGCAAACATCAGCGGCGTTCTTCCTTCGTCGTCCCGCAACATCTTGGCGCCCCGCTCCAACAGGAGCTTGACCATATCCACATCTCCGCGACAAACGGCAGTATGCAGCACATAGTTTTGCAGCCAGACCCTCTTCATTCGATTCTCCGGGCTCGGCCCTCGAATGTAGTTGGCTGTATTGAGTACCTCGCGCAGGTTTCCTCCTCCTCCTCCTCCTCCTCCTTGATTGTCAGCGTCATCGAGCAACCAGGCTAGGAGCTCTTTATTCCCCTTTTTCTGCACCGCGGGAAGTAAGATCTTGAGTCGGTCGAGTTTTGTGAGGGCGTCTCTGAGTGATGGTGGTGGCGTCGTAGGCGTGGACAACGCAAGAGTATACCGTATAGCTTTCACCACCAACCCTACCTCGCGCGGCCTGGATTTCGACGGCCGCAACGGGTCAGTCCCCTGTCCCTCCACCAGACTCACCAGGGTCTGTACCTTGCCCTCTTGCGTGTCCAGGTATCCCACCTCCTTGAATGCATCCAAGAGAGTCTTGAGCGGCTGTATCTCGTGGCCCGTGCCGAGCAGGTTCCAGGCCCACAGGCGCGGCGCACGCCACCGCGTGCGAATCAGCACCGCTTCGACGTCGTGCGGCGGCGGGCGCTCGCTACCCAAATTCAAGGGCATCCAGTTGCGGTACCAGGGTATGGTCGACTTTTCTTTGGGTCTCGTGCTGTTATTGTTGTTGCTGGTCTCAGGCGGTGGTGGCGGTGGTCCCCCCGAAGAAGCCAGCATCTTTACTAGCTCAAAAAATTGCTTCGTCGCCGAGCTACTTAACGTGCCATGCATGGACCAGGCCGTTCTATCCGTCATACTGAGAAAGAACTCCCTCAGAACGGCCGAGTCCGGGCCAGGGTGCAGCGGAGACAAGTGTGGTGGAAGTTCCGACGCCAACGAGGCGAAACTGGCCGCCAGATCACCCTTGCCCGTGGGATCCGCGTCAATAGCGTTCAGCGCGGCAACAAAGTCCTCACTCAACTTATAGTCCAAGTGCGAGGGTACCGTTTGCGGACCCAGCGCCAGCTTGAGCAAGGATATAAAGGAAGGAAGAAAACTTTGGCGGCTGGACTCGCAAAGGTCGAAGACAAAGTAGATGCGCGGCGGCGAGACAAAGGGCAGATCGGAGGTGAGGTCGCGCCAGTGGAATTCGACGCCGAGGGTATCGTTGACGTCGGGGGAGAAGGTGCGGGTTTTGTCGAAGCCGTCGAGGAGGACGAGGACTTTGGACGAGGAGGAATTGTCCTGTTCTTTAAAGGTCAGAACGTATGATGCCTTTTCATGGCTGCGGCTCTCGAGCAGGTCTGGAGTGCCGACGTAAAAGCAAAAGTGTGGTTGGCAGCTCAGTGCATCGCGGGTTTGCGGCACCACATCGAAAGTGGAAGGACAACCCATTTTGCCGGCTTCAAAAGTGAAAGAAGGCAAACGTGGCAACCGAGAGAGTTAAGATTCCCGAGACTGTTTGTTTGGTTTGCGTTAAAGTGGTTGATGGTGACCATGTGGTAGAGTCGTGAGCATTCGCCCGCACATGACTTTATATTCCACACCATGGGAGACCTCCTCACTGCCACATCATTTGCCTTGGCATGTGAAAATGCCGAGTACCTCTAGGCAGCAGTGTCGTCTTCGTTGGTTGTTGTAAGGTTGCAGCAAAGCCACCTTAGACTTTCACCAAACACAAAACCAGCCTAGTTTGTTGGTTAGTTTGGTACAAAAACAAGCCTTTCTCCACCCAAAAGGGAAAGGCATTGGGGCTTCAAGTGGATGGACGGGAAGATTGTGGTCGGGCAAGTAGTTGGGCTGACCGAGGGACTCGATGATTTGCGGTAGGGGCGGCTTTGGATGAAAGATGCTAGGAAGTACGCCTTGCAGTCCGCCTGAGACTACCATTCAACAGTATACTCCTCGTCCTCGAACCATGACATGGGCTCGGACGGGTTTAATGCTATGCTTGATGCCACCAAGGGCTCGGTAAACACAGGAGCATTGAGATTTGAGTCGACGCACGCTACAAACCTTTGGCTCTGGGGACCGCCATACTTCTCAATTCCCCCTGGGAGGCGGAAGTAGACGTTAAATACAGGTAACAACGAAAGAAAACCTGGGGACCGCCATGACGAAGGTACCCGAATGTTTAGGGTGATCACGCAAAGGAACTGGCCAGGATAGTGACTTGGTTCATGACCTGAATGATGGAAGGCAAGAAGGGAAGTGGCCAGGGTGAAGATGACGGTCAATTGAATCCTATGCTATTACCTGCCAACACATTACGGCCCTTCCGGGCCTTGTTCTTTACTCCTCTTCGGCCCCTTAAATGAGATACCTTGAGTGACCGCCTGCTGCCGGCAGTGTTTTTTGGCCGAGTCATCCAGACCTCTGGAGAAAGC
>NW_009799100.1:4781592-4883831 GCF_000213175.1 Neurospora tetrasperma FGSC 2508
AAAAAATCCCCCAGATATAATCTTCCAAATGATGGCTTATCTATAGGAGAGCGGACAGGCTCCTGAGTTTTCCACTATCTATGGCCATATGTGCTTATTGTACGTAAAACAATGTCTCATATAGGGTGTTTTGGCTTGGCCTCTCTCTCTCTGAGTGTTGATGTCGGCTTGGTACGAGTTGGTTATAGATGACTTGCTTGACATGAGGAGTGAATTACTTTGGCACGAGATCTGGTCTTTGTTCTGGTTTTCGCGGTCCATTCGTGCCATGAAGGCCCAAGTTGAATGTCCGAGCCTAAGTAATAGGGTCATGGGAAGGTCAACATGATATCTGTCGGTTAGGGACTTAAAGTCATTCCCTATCCTTCAATTTACACTTCATGTGTTCTTAAGGGACTTAATGAAATTATCTACCTCGCAATAAGTGTTCCATACAGAGAAGGGCTGATGCAGTGCTTGAGTGTTTCCCAGGTTTCGAAACCGCCCTTCAATATCCTTTAGTGCTAAGAACTAAAATATATAATCCCGGAGGAGTCATAAAGGAGCCTTTGATGTCTGCGAAATCATCTCCGAGAGTAGCAACAGAGGCATATAAATACATTGCCGCTGCATTCTCACCAAGGTGTGTTAGTCCTGTCTTGCTGGCATTGCTCATGCTGCTGCGGACTTACATGTATAATATGCAACAAAAGTCCTGCACGCCTCAATATTCTGAAAGGCCCGTATCTTCTACCTTTGCCTTGTTTTTCCCCCTCTTTGGCCTCAATGATGCGTTTCTCTTTTTTACGAAGGTGAGTCTACGGACCACATAGCATTGGTCTCACCACGTTATGGATGATATATAACTTGAACTGCAGTGTCACTCCCCCGTCATCCACCTTTCGACAATCTTCTTCCCGTAACGGATGATTTCCTACAAGCACCAACTGCCACGACCTACTTCACCGACGATCATCCGTCATGTTCTGTGGTCTTCCCATACCATTCCGGTCTCGATCGGGGCACAACGCCAGCACCATGGAGCCACGGGAGAAAAACAAGCTACGAAAGAAGCAAAAGAAGGTACAACTAGCTTCGAGTGACCAGTTTCAGTATCAGGGAAAACCCCCCAAGGGCCCTGCAAGGGCATGCAACAGTAGTACGAGCCCGGAAACTGTTAGACTAGTAACCAGACCCCGCCAACAACTTCCATGGCTACTAGGACGATAGGTACTAGCAGTTACTAACAAAGGATCGCCAGATCACGCCTGAGAATGATCCGCGTCCTTCACATTCCCACTCCCGGCTCACGCCTAGAGGTACCATCGTAGAAGACGCGCCAGAAGAGCAAGATCTTCAACCTGACGACCGTTCTGCTACCGCTACCGAGGTAGAGTCCCAACAGCCCACAAAAGCTTCCACAACGCCCAACACGGGGAAACCCCGAATGACACCGAGAATAAGGAGCGTAGTAATATTGCGAAGCCGCACAGCGACCAGTCCCAGATACAGGTATCGCCATTACGTCGTGCGGCAGTCGTTACCGAGGAGTACATCCGAGCAAAGAACGACATAGTGTAGAGGCCGCCGCCATCTCAAGGGTCCCCTCTTCTGCTTCTGTCCTGAGCGTTATCCCTGAGTCCGATTGATTCCTATTCTACTGGCGACGAGCGCGAACAAAAGTTGGTAGAAACGTCCCTTCACCTGGTATCTTCAATGTTTCCAGTGTGGGAGGGTTCAAGGGCAGGGAGTGTGCGGGACAAGAAGACCAAGGAGGAGAGCTACAAAAACAGCCACAAGGACAAGACCACAAACAAGAACAAGCTATGACTTATACTCTCACGAATACGGCCCCCCGTTCTTTCCGAACCCAGGTTACTAGGATTCCACCTCGCACTTGCACTCGAGAATGACGCCTTGGAAGGTGCAAGGAGAAGAGGAGGGAGAAGCGAGCACAAAAGGAGAAAGTAAAGCAAGAGCGGAAGTGGAAGGTATCTGAAGGACGTTTTTACCTGTAAGCTCATGACGGAGTTCGGTTTTCGGTATGGTATCGTGTATGGTTTCTATCACCAGTACGCGTGGGAAGAGATGGTCGTTATCGAGTTTGCGACTGCAGAAAAGGACATGGAGATTCAAATATACGGCTTCTTATTCCCATTGCACCCTTTGCTACTACTACGTTTTGAACATGAGGAACGACTGTTCATACCTTCGATCAGCTGGCAAAAAGGTTTTTCTTAGGACGTCGTCGTCAATGTGATCATTCGTAATACGAAATAAAGACATCTTGCAATGACTTGATATGTCGGCAGAAACATTGGGGGTTGTTGAACTCGACGTAATCGATATATTCAAACAAGAATGCTACTTCCCCAACTTACAAATGGAAGCTTCCATGTCTAGATAAGAGGACAAGGAAAGATTGGAGGTAAAATAAGGGTACCTAGTAAGTAATAATGGCAGAAATGGCCGGAGAGAAAACGGTTGCAGCGCTACTAATCTTTCCGTTCAGCTGGACCCCAGGGATGTCAAGCGTGAGTTACTTCACTCCAAATGATGCAATTCTTTCTGAGGAAAAAGTGTCACACTTGACCTTTGCTTGGAATTGTCTATCAAACCATTGCCTCTCAGTCTTTGTCCATTGCCCTTTGGTTTTTTTCTGCGAACCTCCTGTCCCTTATGGCCTTGTTTATGGAATTGTTTGAAGTCAACCTTCCTTTTCCATTCCTTTTCAGTATCGTCCGTAGAGCCGGAACAACCAAAGTCAAAGTAAAGTGACGCCAACATAGGTAAGTAACTTTGCAGCTTCCCTTTAACCATGTCCCTTTTATCGGTGAAATACGTTTTTTTCATCATTCGTTCCTGACCCCTTTGGGAAGCGCCACCCACGGTAAACACCACGCAAAACGACAACAAAGGTCGAAATACCATAAAAGGCAACCTCATCCTGCCACCGCGATAGGCCGGAAAGAGGTATATTAAAGAGAAACATCAGACTAGAATGAAAATTGTTTAAACAAGGAAAATTTTCAATAAACCCATTCATCGTCAGAAAAAAAAATGGCTCCGTAGCTCCCTAACCCCGTCAGACTTGACTAACCAGCCAAACCAAGTGGTAATCATTGGCGTAATCAACAATCAATCAAGGCAATCCCAACCAAGCCATCTTTGTCCGAGCATGACCATCCCGATTCCTCTTTTTAGCTGACCACATCAACTTTTGATAGTTCAATCCAGTCATTGTCGACAACGCCAGTCAAGCACTCAGGTGATAGAATAAAAATCATTAACACGACACGCTTTCCATCCATCCGTCCATCCATCCATCCATCCAAAGCCAAGTATGTTACAGGAGACTCTTAGGCAGTAGTATCCATTGATACACCAGGAAAAAAAGCAGAGCACTGGCGGCAGGAACACTATGACTCCGCCTTGGGAGCTTCTTCCGCGGGGGCGGTGGTGGGAGGCTCAGAGGCCTCAGTCTCTGGTGCGGCAGGCTCCTCGGTGGGAGCAGACTCCGGCGCGGCGGGGGTCGGCTCGGGAACAACAGAATCGGCTTCTGGGGCTGGGGCTGGGGCTGGAGCCTCAGTGGGCTCGCTAACGGGCGCAGGCTCTGACTCCTGGGCTTCCACTTGTTCTTGGACGGGTTCGGGCGCGGGTGCCGGGGCCTGCTCAGGTGCTGCCTCGGGTGCTGGCGCAGGGGCAGGGGCGGCTTCGTCGATGGCCATAGGGGTAGGAATTGGCTGTTCTGCAGGTGCTGGCTGCTGCTGTTCCGGCTGCTGTGGCTCAACAACTTCTGCATAGGGCTCGGTCTTGACGTTTTCGTCCAGGCGGATCTTCTTGTGGCGTCCATTATCCTGAGATTCGAGAGCATCCTTGACGTCCTTGAGCTCAACCTCGAGCTCATCAAGGCGCCTCTTGAGCATATTCTCCCTCCTGTGACTTTCCTCCAGTTCCTTCTGCAGCTGCTGGTGAGCTTCGCCCATGGCATCGATCTGGGCGCGAAGCTGGGCTTCAAGCTTGCCGGGCTCTGAAGCTTGTCGAATATTCTCTTCCGTTTCGAGTTGGTGAAGGCGACCGCGGTAGAGCTCTTGGATGACCTCCAACTCGCTGACTCGGGTCTTCAGGCTGGCATTGGCGGCGAGGAGCTGCTCGTGGGTTTGTGGCATGTGCTCGCCATTCATGGGCGATGGGGCTCGGCCGGGAGAGGCAGTCGGGACGCCGAATCCGGGAATCTGTTGGGCTTGAAATTGGTACTCTAGGCTGTGATCAATGGGAATGTGCGGATTGTATACGTTGGGGGTGCCGGTACGCGAAACGGGCGAGTTATCGTCGACGGGGTGGCCATTGATGGACTTCTGGGATGCTCTTCGGGCAGCAGCGGCAGGGTTGTTGGGATCCATCATGCCTACTCCGCCGTTCATGTCGGCGGTGGCAGCTAGGTTCTGCTGCTGTTGCTGTTGTTGCTGCTGTTGCTGGGCACACACAGTTAGTTTGCCGAATGAAGTTTGCCAAGGTCAGACATATATGGACGGCTTGCCTTTTTCTGCTTGGCCAAGTCAGGACGCATGGTCTTGACGCGGTTGCGACTCTTGATGACATCGGTCTTTAGGGAGATTGGACGTGGACGGCCATGCAGCTTGAGGAAGAGACCACAGGCATTGCAGAGGACCTGGCCCATCTCGTCGCGGCGCCATAGCGGGGTTGTCGAGGTCGCGCAGTTCTGGCACGTGGGCTGTGTGGTTTCGCGATCATGGTTAGCCATTGTCGCCATGTTTGCTGCAGTTGTTGGTGGTGGTGATGGTGGTGGTGCAGCTGCGCTGTCGGATAAGAGATGGGAACCTCAATGGTATGGAGAGGGAGAGATAGAAGGCCGATTAGATGCTGGCGATAAGCCAACCTTGATAAATAAATGCGGGAAGTGGAAGCTGCTGGTGAATGAGATAGAACGTGGAGGGATGTTGATAAGAACGAAGCACGGAAATGATAAGGAAATTTTTTGACGGGGCCGCTTCCAGGTTTGGGGCGCTGCAGCCCAGTAAGTTACCACCAAAGAAGTGGGCTGTTGCGATAACAACCCGGTCGGGCCATGGAGGGGCTTAGATAAGCAGCTAAAATTCCACCAAAACCGGGCTTTTTGGCCAATGGCAATCGTTGCCATTCTCAGCAAACCCGTGGCCTTGGCTTTTCGTGACGTTGATCCATTGCCAACCGCCCGATTGTGTCGCAAGACGCGACTGGGATAATGCGATACGCGATAAGGGGGACAGATACAACAACACCAATATGGAGTAGACTTACCAAGTTGCCTCCTGGACCTGGATGCGAGCTAGCAGCTGGAGAGGTGCCTGGAGGAATCATGGGAGGAGCGGCCATGGTCATAGGTCTGCCATCCATTGCAATGTCAGCAAAAGTTGGCGCATCGCGGTTACGTGTCAAGCAGAGCCACCAATGCTAATGCGCCTTGTACCACTGCTTCTTCCTCTTCATCTGTGAACCCAATTGACTGAAAACTAACCTAGGCTGTGGTGATGTGACTGTCGCCGGCGTATTGTTGTTGTTGTTGTTGTTGTTGTTGTTGTTATTGTTGTTGTTATTGTTGTTGTTGTTCGTGGTGGTAGTGGCAATGGATGCGATACCGGGCAACATATGCGACATGTTTTGAGGCGCCGAGGCCTGGGTCGACGTCGAGCTCGGTCGGGATATGGGTTCGGGTTCAAGTGTGGTCGGCGCTGGCAAGGATGGCGATGCCGCCGCGGGCTGCTGTTGCGTCGTGGGATCCTCCATTATGACGGCTTGAACCGGAGGCAGCTCCAAGTCGGTGGGTGGTGTAAATGATGTTGGATATTGCGGATGAATAAGGGGAAGAAGGCCCGGAGATCGAGTCGAAGCCAGCTTGACTTTCACGGCGGTTGAAGGCGGCGTCGGTGCCAATTGACCCACTCGTGGTGGATGCGAGCGAGACCGTGGGCCCGTGACCGGGATTGCCAACTTCGGGATCGAGACTGCGCAGGCGGAGGGAGGTGCGGGTGTGTGGTGGTCGAGGTCAACGTCCTTAGAAATGACGTCCGTGCTTATGATAGAATTCGATTTGTTTCTTTTCCTTTTCTCTTCTTCTCAAGGATAGACACCGAGAATTGCCGTCGATCTTCGCAAAGGTCACAAGAAGCAGCGATACCTGAGAGTCTTGGGGTTCGGGATAAAGACCGACGCCAGGGATAAGAAGGGAAAATCGAAGAGGGTATGATAGTGTAGAATGTCGCGGGGCCGAAGAAGAAAAAGAAGGGGAAGATGTTGCAAGGAAGGAGTCCTCAATCTTGGCGACACAAAACCGAACCTACCCCTTTCTGATGGGGAAGGTTGATGGACTTCGAAACCTCGTGCACGGAATGCTGTAATCCGTGGCGTACCACAGTGCAGATTGTGCTTGCCCGATCATGATGACCACAGCGCGCCAGGGTCGTCAGATCTTTGCAGGTTCTTATTGGGCGAACCTGGGATGATTTCTTGGTTCTTCAGCTGGAAAACCAACGACGAATGTTATCCCTTTACCGCGACTTTATCACGGCGAACCTGAAAACTGCCGCTGTTTTGTCAACTTTGTCTCGGGCGGGATTCGATGCTTCACCATCAATCACTTCAGCGTATCTTGAACACCTTGGTGAGGTTTTGCTGACGGTACAGGTGTCTCAACAATGGCCCTGCTGGGAGTATACAAATCACGTTGAAACCCCAGCAAGTCAAAACGCTCTTGTCGCCAATCCCACCATGGCATATCAAGACCTTTGGATGTCGCCAGCACATGTGATTTCTTGTTGGTGTTCCGTGCCGTGCAAGCCCCTGTCATGATAAGCTAGTATGCAGATAAGATAACATCAACAACCTGGGGAAAGAAAAAACAGCTGAAAGGAGCAGATGGCCAAGAGTACTTGGATAGACTCGTTGCGAAGTACAGCAGGACAATGATTACAGAACCAGACTTCCACCTCGCTGAGATTTGAAATAACTGAATCTGGTCATTTTCTAATTTTTGCTCCTTTTTTATGCTGTTGTCGTCCTCAATGAAAATACCAGTTTCCAAAAGTTACAACTTCCATGCAAGTGGAAGTTCCAGTTATCTGATAAGGAGCTGCCCCTGTATCTGCCAGCTGGCCGCTGATCCTGTCGCGCTTCTGCAGCCGGAACTCTACCTGCAGAAAGCGCCGAGCCCCCACTCTTGCCAGCTGCGGCAGGCTTGCGTTCCAAAAATTTCCATCCATGCAGCGCGATTCGGGCTGGCCATCTTGCCATCGAATCCCTTCAACAAGCCATTTATCAAATCCAACCACCAGACCCAAGTCGCCCGCCCTGATATCGTGACCTGTCGCACAACCTCGATCGAGACCTCTGATTATCCAGAAACATCAACAACCCACAAGAGCCCAGAGAAACACATACAGCCAAAATGCCGTCCACACACAAGAAGGAGAAGCCGTGGGATACGGACGACATCGACAAGTGGAAGGTCGACCCTTTCACCAAGGACGAATCCTCCGGCCCCTTCCTCGAGGAGTCTTCGTTTATGACCCTATTCCCCAAGTACCGCGAGCGTTATCTACGAGACTCGTGGCCTCTCATCACCAAGGCCCTCGACAAGCACGGCATCACCGCAGTTCTCGATTTGGTGGAGGGTTCCATGACAGTGAAGACGACAAGAAAGGTACGGTGGATGCGTTTGTTACCCCCTAGTCACCACTCTTTGCTTACTCACGTCCAGACATATGACCCGGCAGCTATCCTCAACGCCCGCGATCTCATCAAGCTGCTTGCCCGTTCAGTACCAGCCCCCCAGGCGATCAAGATTCTCGAAGATGGCATGGCCTGCGACATCATCAAGATTCGCAGCATGGTACGGAACAAGGAACGTTTCGTTAAGAGGCGCCAAAGAATTCTCGGACAGAACGGCACAACACTCAAGGCTCTCGAGCTTCTCACACAAACATATATCCTCGTGCACGGAAACACAGTGTCGGTAATGGGTCCTTTCAAGGGTCTGAAGGAGGTCAGGAGGGTTGTTGAGGACACCATGAACAACGTTCACCCAATTTACATGATCAAGGAGTTGATGTAAGTTTTGCGCCTTGCATGCCCTACTTGCGACGCCTAACAACAGTAACTAACAAAAGAAAACAGGATCAAGCGCGAACTCGCAAAGGACCCCGCCCTCGCCCACGAAGACTGGTCCCGTTACCTCCCCAACTTCAAGAAGCGCACGCTTTCCAAGCGCCGTGTCCCCCACGTCGTCAACGACAAGACCAAGAAGAACTACACACCCTTCCCCCCTGCGCCCGAGAAGAGCAAGGTGGATCTCCAGATCGAGTCCGGCGAGTACTTCCTCGGCAAGGAGGCCAAGCAGCGGGTGGCGGAGCAGGAGCGCGCAGAGAAGGCCAAGCAGAAGAAGGAGGAGAAGAAGCGCGAGCGCGAGAAGGAGTATGTGCCGCCCGAGGAGTTGACGGACAAGAAGGCCAAGAAGAGGAAGACGAGCGACTGAGCTGGTACGATTGGCGCAATCCAAAAAATGGGAGCAGTGGAGGTGGAAATGGAGTTGAGGAAGGTGATGAAGAGAAAGAGAAAGGATCCTGGAATCCCATGATACCCATACTTCAGCAGACGATTGAGATTTCTTCTGCTTCGGGATCCAAGGGTGATCTGGTTGCTAAATTTCACCAAAGCCTTTGTCAAATGTGTTATCGAAAAACATTATTCGTCTAGAAAAGATGATGGTTCTTGAATCTGTCGACATTTCGAAAACCAAGGCCGAAACAAAACCCGATGACGATCGCGAATAAAGCCCGATGTGGCAGATCCGCACCACAACCGGGCTGCTCCACCCCGGCGGATCGCAAACCAGGGGCATCACAACGCGAGCCGAGGCAGTTGCATCATTGGAGCGGGATCCGGCAACGAATGCGGGGGAGAGTGGGGGCGGCCATTGGTCGGTGGCAGGGTTCGGGGGAGAGGCTCAATGACAGAGTGACAACACCCCTTTCCCCGGGTCCAATTCATAACAAATCTTTTCGATGTCGCAACTGATTCAGACTTGATGCCCCTTTCCTTCTTTCACTTCTTAAAGTTACCTTGACACTCATCCAGTGAATTGGTCTCCCCAACAAACAATAAATAACACAACACCAAGATGCCTCTCCAACTCACCGTCAAGAAAATCGACGGTAAACCCGGCCAGGTTTACTACCCGTAAGTGTTTTGTTTCTCCCTCTTACATTCACCTCACCTTTCTTTTCCCCCATACATATCCCCATTACCACCAACCAACTCACTCCCACCATTCTCCCCGCATCACTAACCCTCGGCCTCCCCCTCTAGCCTCCAACTAAACACCATCCCCAAACCGACCCCCGGTCCCGGCGAGCTTCTCATCCGCCTCCGGTCCTGCGCCCTCAACCACCGCGACCTCTTCATCCGCCAACACCTCTACCCCGGCATCTCCTTCGAGCAACCTTTTCTCGCCGATGGCTACGGCGTCGTCGAGTCCACTGGCCCCTCCGTCTCCCCTGCTGCTTCTCAGCTCATCGGCAAACCCGTCCTCATCACCCCCAGCCGCGGATGGATTTCCTCCCCCGACGGGCCCGACGACCCCAACCAGCCCTGGACAGTCATTGGCTCATCTCAGTTGACCGACGCCGGCACGGGGCAGGAGTACATTGTTGTTCCCGAGGTGGAGGCAGTACCCGCGCCAGAGCATTTGAGCGCTGCAGAGGGAGCCGCGCTGCCGCTCGTTGGACTAACGGGGTGGAGGGCGTTGGTGACCAAGGCGCAGGCGAAACCGGGGCAGAATATTCTCGTGACGGGGATTGGGGGTGGTGTGGCTTTGCAGATGTTGCAGTTCGCGGTGGCCATGGGGTGTAATGTCTTTGTGACGTCGGGTAACGCGGAGAAAATCGAAAAGGCGAAGAAGATGGGAGCCAAGGGGGGCGTCATTTACAAGGAAAAGGATTGGGATAAGCAGTTGATGAAACAGTTGCCGAAGGACAGGCCGTATTTGGATGCGGTGGTGGATGGTGCTGGTGGGGATGTGGTGGCGAGGAGTGTCAAGCTTTTGAAGTCGGGAGGAGTGATCAGTAGTTATGGCATGACGGTTTCGCCTAAGATGGACTGGTTGATGCAGGCGGTGCTGAAGAATGTGGAGTTGAAGGGGTCGACGATGGGGAGTAGGAAGGAGTTCGAGGACATGGTGGCGTTTGTGAGAGAGAAGGGGATCAGGCCGGTGGTGAGCAAGGTGGTGAAGGGACTGGATAATTTGGAGGGGATTGATGAGTTGTTTGACGAGATGAGGGAGGGTAAGCAGTTTGGCAAGTTGGTGGTTTTGATTGATGCGAAGGAGGACCAGGACAAGAGTAAGTTGTGAACATTTCTGGCGCTGGGGAGAATGATGTGAGGAGGTTATAACTGATCATACCTAGTCTCAGTAGAGCATTGAAAGCATTGAGAAAAAGGAGCGATATCTTCCAATGTCTATAATCATCGAGCAAAAGGAGGACGCACGAACGATGTATTCTGACAACTTACATATAATATGAAAATAGGACACCAACAAAAAAAAGGAAAGAAAAATGCGAAAGGAAAAAAGAACGAAAAGAAGACCCATCTCACCAGAACACCTCCCATTTGGACGAGCTGGGAATCGAACCCAGGACCTTTCGCATACAGGTGAGTATGCTAAGCGAACGCTCTACCAACTGAGCCACACGCCCTTATTTGTGATGATGGTTATCATATGTTGGAGATGCGGCTCGGCTGAAGGGTTGATTACAGGAGTGTGGTTGGTGGTAAATATTGATGTTCGGAAGGGAGAGAGATTGGGGTTAGGGGTTTGGGTATGTACCCGATTATCGCGGTTACAACGGAAGGGTGCATGACGTGGATTGTTGCTAGTGGATAAATTTGATTTATTGGAAGTTGCAAGTTCGTTGGACTTTGGAAAGTTGCGCAGTGATTGAATTATCGCCGAGTGTCTGGGAAGTGGTGCGGCTTGTGGTCGTATTGGTGAGGTTTGCTTCTTCGATCTTTACCGGGACTGAGGGTTTCAAACTGGTGGTCACTGCATCGTTTGTTTTTGTGGATCAAGCTCTGAGGGAGACCTGGTGGGCTGCCTTTGGCGTTTTCATCATTTATGTGCAAATACAAATGGGGGAGGAATGTGCAAAGGGGTGCAGAATGGAATCTATTCGGGAACGGGTGTTGGTTTGATGAACCAACACTTTCCTTGTTCGGGGCCTCCTGGGCGGGTGCCTTGCAGTCGGCCAAACGCAAGCGAAATGGTCAGACAAAAACAAAATAGGAAGGTATCCGATGTGTTGTGGTACCGGTGTGAGTCTTCCCGCCGTTTATGTTGGCACTTGGAGGGAATAGCAGGTACGATGCGGCAGGCGTTTGGCTTCTATATGAAGTCTTCCTGATCCTGGCCAGTTTTGCGCCATCTGTCTTCTTCCACTATCTGTTATTCTTCGCCACCGTTTTTGTTCCCGGTTTACCGCTCAACATCTGTAAAGCCATTCATTCTTTATTTTTGGTCGCCTGAGCATCAAAACCTTTCTCTCGATCACGTCCTCTCCACAGTCTTGACATCAACGACAATATTTCGACCATTCTTGCCCGACTTCGCTTATCAGAAACTGATTTTACGCATCGCCTCGTTCTCCTCGCGAGCCCAAAGAAGCCATGCCGTTCAAGGAGCGTTCATCCCCCCCCGACTGGCATCCATTGGATGACACCGAAGATTGGTCCGTGGAGGCGCTGTGCGGACTCAGGGCGGTGTGCAGGATGCTCGACATTGAACTTCATGTCGAGGAGGATATACCAAAAGATTCGGTCGAACTTCTGAATGACCTGATGAAACACTTCGGTCTGCCCTACCGGGATGTGAATTCGTGTTGGGTACACCACATGAAGAACCACAACCACTACGACGAATACCTGAGTGAAGCAAAGAAATACAACTATACTCTGCTGGGCGCCGAAAGATTGGGAACAATTGCCGATCCATCGTGCTTGACGCTTTTTTGGCTCGGGCCTCCGGCGGAGAGCAAGGGTAGAATGGGCGTACGCATTGGTTTGAAGGGCTGTAGTTGTATGTGTCGCTTCTTTCAGGTGAGTCTCTGCCATGATCTATCCTTTTTGATCAGACATTCTGACTAGATGTGCCAATTATAGGGCCAACGTATGTACGATTACTGCGAACATATTATATGTGAGTCCCCCCCCACCAAGTCGGAGATGCGAGCGAACATCCTGTCGCAGAAAAACCTGGCACTCACATGTTTAGCTGAGCAGATGTCCTTCGCTTTATCCTCAATTGTCCCAAAGAACTTCCCTTCCGTGATGCCTTCACTCGACTGGAATACGATAGCATTTTCGCCCATTCTTACCCAGCTCAGGCCCTCCGGAACGCCAAATCTCCCAATGAAGACTGGCGCAAAGTCCTAGACAGAATCCCACGCGAAGCCGAAGTGATCATCTATGCCCCCAAAGAAGACGAACTGCTGGTCTGCGTCAACTGCTTCCGGTCGATAAACGGCGGCAATTGCGCTCAGCCCTGCCTTGGCTGTGGAAACTTGATCCATCAAGACTGTCGCAAAAAGGATACGCCTACGCTCGACTTCTTACAATTGCGACATCCCAAGCCTGATGCGAAAAAATGCGCCGTGTGTCAGGAAAAGCAGAGTTGGGAAAAGTGGACTGAGTCACAAGGACCGCCACTGTCAGGGGTCTACGAATCAAGCGAAGAGGAGGAGATGAAGGATGAGTCTCTTAAACCGAAATTAGTGAGAATAAAATACCTGAAAAACGGAAAATGTTATAAATTTGAGCCGAAGGAAGAAAGTTCGACATGAGCACCAACCGCGAAACGGGATAAGGGATGACAATAAGCGGATATAACATGGCTGGTTTTGGTATTTGGGCATTTTCATTTCCTGTCACACTTCATCAGCGAAACAAGCTACAGTTTAAAAGACAGCCAGGCTTCTCCAGGCGCGCCACCGGTATGTAACAAGCACTTTCCCGACTGTTTCAGAAATCTCGTCCCATGCATGTGACTCTCGGCACTTAGAGCGTTCCTCTAGACGCGCAAAGATGTTTCTTTCGTTCTGACTCGACCACCTACAAACGTGCAGGTAGTCAACCAAGACGGAGCTTCAGCGTCTCATAACTTCCACCCTCCCGGCATCCTCAAAGGCACCTTCAGCATCCCATCCCTTGGCATCCTCCCCGCCCGTACGTTAACCTGTAGCGCCTGGTGCAAGAGTTTCGGCTCCGCCAGTCCCGAGTCGCGCTCCTGTCTCCAGTTGACGAACTGGTCTTTTGTTGTTCCCTCTTTCAGGTGCTTGTTTAGCAGCTTTTGGTCAGCTACGGTGGTGTATGGCTGAGGAGAGCGGGAGTCGGCGGAAGGGTAGTCATGGCCTGTGTAGATCCTGTATTGGGCGGGTAGGGAGAAGAGGGTTTGGACTGAGTTGTATCTGTGGGGAGGGAAGGGGTTTGTTAGTTTAGAGGTAGTGTCAGTGGTTGATATTAAAGATCGTGAGGAGAAAAAAAAAGGAACTTACAGTGCGTGTGCATTGCCCCCAGGAAAGTCGCACCGCGCGGACCCAATTTCAGGATCAAAGAGGGAATCGCCGCAGAAGATATTCGCTGTCCGTTTTTGTTGTTTTTGGGTCAGCATCAACCACCCCTATCCAAGTACACACCCAAAAAAGATTTTTTTAAAAAAAAAAAAAAAAAAACTTACATCCAACCATATACCCAACATGATCCGGCGTATGCCCCGGCAAATGCTTCACCTTGACTTTCAAGTCACCCACACGAAACTCCTCGTCATCCTCAAACACCCTGTCAAACACCCCATCCCATTCTTCCCTGGGAATCCCGTACCTCTCCGCAAACCTTTCTTGGACTTGCACGATCCTTTTGCCTATGCAAATCTCGGGCTTGATTCCCCCGTTTTTCTTTTCCTCCTCCTCAGCATCATTACTAGCCAGTTGGGTTTGCAGATAACGGGAAGCAGTGAGGTGGTCGGCGTGCACGTGAGTTTCGAGGATTTTCACAGTCTTGTAGTTGTGGGAACGGATGAGAGAGAGTAGGGAGTCGGCGGTGGTGGTGGAGATACGGGAGGTGGCGGGGTCGAAGTCGAGGACGGAGTCAATTACCACGGCGTGGAGGGTGGAGGGGCAGGCGACGAGGTAAGTGAATGTTGAGGTTGTAGAGTCGAAGAGGGGGTGGATTAGGGGTTCGAGGTCTTGAGGAGTTGGTGAGGACATTTTTGGATGGATGAGTGGGTGGGTGGGTTGGAGTGTGATGGATGGAGATGTTGCCTGTGTGTGGTGATTGTGTGGTTATCGATTCTCTTGGTGAGTGACTTGGAGGATTGGTGAACTATTGCACGGGTTTCTTTATAACGTTTGAGGACGGACGGTTGGGTCAAGAGGTAGCAGTTTTCAGTCCCCGGACGTCATTGATCTCGTGTCAGATGTTGTTGGCTTTTTTGGTGGCGTATACATGATCGAGAATGTGGTCGCCGACTGCTGGACTTGCTTGTAAGGGGCTCGTTCATGCCAGGCCAGATTCGAGAACAAGACCGTTTTGGAATTAGGTTCACCCCAATTGTGATGTCAGTCTTCCGATCGGACAAACACCTTGTGTCAATCGCCGTTAGGTCACTGAACCCGTCGGCAGGGACAATGGCCGGATAGACTTTCATGCACGGCGGTCGGGCCCGGATCTCGGAGGCACGGGGCGGGACGGGTCTTGGTAGTTGGCCACTCCATCACGTTCCCGGAAGTCGGTCCCTGAAGGTCTGGTCCTTTGACGGGGACTTCGTTTATCCGCCGGACGGTGCATGCTTATACTGATTCCCGATACCCTTGACTGCTTTTGTCAGTAAGGGGTCTTTTCAATGATTGGACAATTCTGTAAGGGGCGACAACAAAGTGGTCGCCGACCTGTATCATGCTAATCATACACGGCATAAGGGGATCGACAACGCATGGGTGGCGTGAACCAGTCGATTTCCATCTCTGGCTGGTTCGATAGACCGGGTCAACACGTGTGAGTCCACAACCAGAAGAATGGGTCACAAAACCGTTGACAAGAGGTCGCCGTCCATATCGTCCAATCCGGGGTAGCGTCGGGGTCCACCAGTCCAGCATGGCATGAGCCACTAGACTAGACACTCGGCGATGATGCACGCTGTCGGCGTTCTTGGGTGAACTCGTATTGAACACCGAACACATCGGCGAGTCGGGGATCTTTTCGAAATACACTACAATAACCAGATGAGAGGGTACGTACTTGAAGTGGTCGCCGACCACTACCTTGCCTATATTTGACAGCACGAGGTAATACGCGGGTAAATCGGTTTACAAGATCGAGAATGCCATGTAGTAGACCTCCGGTGTTCATCTGGAACTCTAGTTCCCATGGAGAAATACGAAACAGGGTCGGCATGGCAATGTCCCTTGACACTTCGCCTAACAGGTCGCCGTCCAGGCTACCCCGTCAAGGGCGATATGATTAGTTGTCGGCCAACATGAGCCGTAGTGCCACTCGGCGAGGATATACGCTGTCGACGTTTATGGGTCTAGAGTAGGTACCTTATCCCGTCCTATCGGTGAATAGGGAGATCTCCTTTGTCATAGATAACCATGTAAGGGCATAGAAAGTGGTCGCCGACTGCCTCTTGCTCATGATTAGTGGCATAAAGCATAGATTGGCCGGCGTTCATCTAAAACTCGAGGACCACTAGACCACTATCCAGCCGGATTAACACGTAGGTGTCCACCAGGGAGGGAAAAGCGGTTTTATAGCACTGATTGAACAGGTCGCCGCGGACTTTTCCCCGTAACGGTTCGACGATCCACGCCGTCCAGTCCGGGGTAGCCGCGGGGACCACTCTAGCATGAGCCCAATTGGCACTCCGCGAGATTCCACCTTTCTTGTAAGCTTGTGTGGATCCGTTCATGCTGGTTGACGACCTCATCGGTAACCAAAGATCCTCCCCGTGATAGGTTGATGCCATGAGACTTCCCCGGAGCTGTCGAAAGTGCCTGGCCCGAATATATCCTATTCAAGTTTGGATGCGTCGGTAGGTCAACTCGTCGGCGAGTCGGTGACCTCCTTGACGGACGTTACCGCAACCTCATGGGTCTTCCCCGGACCTGTCAGACCGTCAAAGCTTTGATGAGCAGTTTGTGCCTGGTCCATCACATCAGAGTGCCCGAGCTCAAACCTCGCCTGAAGCTCAGTCACCACTGGCCTTTGGTTGTCAAGCCTAGCTCGTCGTCGCCGTCGTCGTGGGAATGACTTCGTCGCGACTGACAAATCTCTGAATAAGTGCCAAGCAAGCTCATCGCATCGCCGCCACCACTCTCTCGACCCGTCATGTAGCTTTCGATGACGACAGAATGGGCAGTTCAAAAGCATCGCGAAGTCGGACCATTGAAGTCGCCGTCTAAATAGGGGCCCCTGAGCGTCAACAGGTCCCCGACGAGTACCTTTGTACCTTCCCCAGATCCCCGAACAGCATCTAGATTGTCGGTAGTCAAGCAGCAGGTCGCCGTCTCCGCAGATGAGGTGCCCGAAAAGGATTTGAAGTAACGCCGTACCGACCCAAGTCCCCGAATAGCCTTGAAAAGAGGTCGCCGTCACAACCAATTGCCCGAGGAGGTGCCCGACTCCTGTTGTCTCCGTCTTGAAATCCCCGGAAACGCCATCAAACAAGATCCCCGAAACGAAGCACCCCTTTCCCAAAAGGAACAAGTCACAGAAAGTCACCGCCAACCTTCTTTCCCCGGCGAGCCAACCGATTCGTGAAATTTGTGCGACTTTTGAGCGAATGCGTACAAATCGTGCCATGGTTCCGGTGATTTCAGGGTCATGAATCTGGCCAGAGACCATGTAGGTCATAATGGACTGATGGGAAGGGTTAAACTATCCAATGAGCAAGGGGAGCGGGGTGGTTTAACCTATGGTCGTCCATGCGGCTGATTGTGATTGCGCCGTCCCGTCGCCGCCTAGAGCGCGCCCCCGGATGCAGTGTTTGTGCATGATTCCAAAGTCTAGTGTAGCCCGACAGAGAGGACGGCGACAATGTTTTGGGTTTGGGTTATCCTCGCTTCGTTCATTATTGGGGGTTGGTCAAGGAACACTGGGTTGTTGATCGGAAAGGGGTTGTTCGGCGATGTCTGAAAGAGGAGATGTTGGTTGTCGTCGTTGCCGTTGTGGAGGTTCCCGAAAGTCAGTTAGGCGGCGAAACAGGGATTGAAAGTGACACGCGGGAAACAGGGGGGTCGCCGTCGCCGTCCAGAACATTTTCCCGGGGAAATTTTTGACTTGTGATTTCTCAGCGAATCGGAATGGAACGGGCTCCACTGGGATGCCGACCCGACCAAGGCAGGTAACCACTGCGGGCAAAGTCGAGGGTTTCCGGGTTTTCAACTTCTCTCTCCTTTCAACAACATCAACCGAGATCGCCGACCACCATCCCGACGTTTCCTTCAGTGAATTTGGTGTTTGCCGTTGCCATTTCCATTTTTGCCTCGGATTATCCGCACTATGTACCGCGCCCAAGTGTTGCCATCGTTCCATTTACGCCTCATTCCAATGTTCTCCTACCCTTTTGTCCGTATGTCTCAGCCTCAACCTCTCAAAACCCAGGGAGTCGGCAATTGGCCGAGTCTCCTCTAATCACCATCTCCATCAACCATTCACACGTGCGCGCCACGAGAAGAAGAAGCAAAACCCGCCAGCCAGTCTTTGGTTATTCATAATCTTGGCGTCGCGATATCACGAGGGATATGCATCTATGTGGTTTCTATCACATATCTGGGAAATCCCGGGGGATGCCGTCGAATCCAAGTGACCTTCCAAGGCATCAAGCCAGCCACACTGACACCATCAAAGAACACTTCAAGGAAGCTGTCCCAAGACAGTGTAGATGTGGGAACACTCCATGCCCAAACGTTCGGGCAAGCTTCTCGTTCGGCAGTCCAGACCAGACAAGGGAGGACCGGAACACGGCTGGTAAACTGACCTACGACACTTGGTGCCCAGTCCCGAGACCCAGACCGATCGGAGGCTTACTGAGCACTATCAGTATCCCTGCAATCCAGCTCAATCAACTGCTAGCTCCTGTTAGGGCTCGGTTAGTCTCCCCGACACCCGCCTGGCCCGCTTAGGAGAATTACCTAATTCTGGCCCCAAATGTCACAACCACCTTGTGACCCACCGAACCCGCCCGGTGACCCAGCGCCCGATTCGCAGGGAAATCGACAAAACCGGCCTTCAAAGAAAAAACAGCGATTGCCGGCACAGGCTCACCCCTGTTAGTGCCCGTATGTAGTGCCCGTAGTGTCCGTGGTGCCCGCAATGCCCTCATCGGCGAGCACCTAGTTCTACACCCCGGCCCAGCAAAGTAAAGGGTGGACTTCCGATCGTCGCTTTCCGAGTTCCCGCATTGTTAGTGTTTGCGCTATAATGGACGCCGATACGGAGCCCTTCTTCTTTATTCCACCTTGAATGACGGGAGTGACTAGTGTCCGTTTGTGCATAAGAAAAATCTCGCGCCTTTCTTCTTTTTTTCCCTTTCCAGTTTTTGTTCTCTTCTCTTGTTGGTTCAAGCTCCATTCATCAGTGTTGCTTCGCCATATTTGGAAATAATAACCAAGTTGTGAATCTCTGACCAACCAGCCAGCCATCTTATACACTCACTTGAGTGTCATACACACACGAAACAAACAAAACACAACATGAACACACTCGTTACGGGCGCCGCTTTCGGCGCGGCCCTTACGGTCTCGGGCGTCTACCAGCCCTCCGTCATCGTTTCTCAACTCAAGTTTGAGAACTGGCACATGATCCAAGCTTTCCTCACTGCGGCCGCCAGCTCTGCGTACGTTCCCTTCCTTTCCATCCAACCCATCTTTTCCAAATCACCTCCGCTAACCAAACACTACTTGCTCTTCATAATATAGCGCCCTAGTCCACCTCCTCCAAACCCTCTCCCCCACCACCTTCCCCCTCCCCCCACGCTCCTACTCCTCCATCTCCCTCTTCTCCCGCTACGACGGCAACCTCCTCGGCGGCATCCTTCTCGGCACCGGCATGATGCTCTCGGGCGCCTGCCCCGGCACCGTCCTCGCCCAAATCGGCACCGGCGTCCGTTCGGGTTTCTACGCTCTCGAAGGCGGCATCATCGGCGGCATTGTCTTTACCGGCTTTGTGGGGCCCTGGATCGCCAAGCGTAACGCGGCTGCCAAGGCCGAAGCCGCAGCCAAGGCAAGTGGAAACGGAGAGGAAAGCAAGGAGCTGACCAAGACTGTCTATGAGAATCTGGGTGTATCGAGGTCGAGTGTTTTGGTGGCGTTTGAGGCAATTTGCGCGAGCGTGGTGGTTTCTACTGCGTTGTGGACGAGCGTGGGGCCCGAGGCCAAGATCTCGCCTGTTGTGGGTGGATTGTGCATTGCTGGTGCGCAACTGCTGAGTTTGTTGCTCAGGAAGAACTTGGTGGGCACTTCGACAAGTTTTGAGGAGGTGGGCGACTGGTTCTGGGGTATCTTCAAGGGCAAGACGCTGCCGCAGAGGTATAACAACTTGTTGTTTGTCAGCGGCTGCGTGTTGGGTGCTAAGCTGTTGACGGTTGCGTACCCTGCTCTGGGCCAGGTCACCGAGGTCGCGGTGTCGCCTGTTGCCGCGGGATTGGGTGGTTTCCTGATGATCATCGGTTCGAGGATGGCGGGCGGTTGCACCTCTGGTCACGGTATCAGCGGCATTTCGCTCCTGTCCACGTCAAGCTTCTTGACTATTGGAGCGGCGTTTGGTGCTGGTGCGCTGCTTGGTTTGATGAGGGGCTGAGCTGGTGGTGGTATGAAAACATAATGAGAAACACCCCCTTTTTCAGAGGTTACACCGAGTACCATCGTGCATTGCACATATCAGCGATGGGATATCGGAAACAATCGATTTAGTCCTCAACATTCAGAGTTCTTGTACATATTACAGTACAGCAAGACGTCAAACTTAGCATGAGATACCCGCCTTCATATGGAATACCATTATATCACAGAACACCAGAAACTAACTTCTTCGACATGACGTTTCTTTCCTCCATCTTTGAACTAGACATCTCCCATGGAAGATCGAAGACCTGCTGTTGCCAGGTAAGCAGATGTCAAGACAAAAACATGAAATGGCCAATCTCAACATCCCCTGTGTGTCCTACAGCCCCTACTCGCAGCCCTGATTTCAAAGCAAGCTGATAACCACCGGCTCAGACTTCACTTTCTTCGTTTTCTCGACCTTGATGATCTTCACTGGGGATTCCATTTCCTCTTTGAGGACGGCAGCCTTGTCTTCATGTTTCGTGTGCGCATCTTCTGACTTCACAGTCTTCTTCACCGCCATGATCAGCTTGTTTCTTCTGTACTTTGCACCCTTTCTCCCAATCTTTCCCGCGAGCCTTTCGTAACGAAGGGACGACATAACACGATTGGCCGGCTTTCGACGGAGTTGACATCGGAGCCTGCGAACGTTCTGCTTCAACTTGCGAACCTTCTGCCTTGTTGCACTTGAGATGGTGTCGTCAGCGGTTGCTGGCTGGTCTCTGGGCATCCGTGGCTCTTTTTTCACTTCCATAGGAACCAATTCGGCCTTCACCTCAGAGTTGCTTGGGTTCCAAGGACAATTTGGGCAGCACAGGGGGCATCCAGTGTCTCCTTCGCAGGCTTCTCGACATGCACGATAGATGTTCTTGCATTTTTGGTGCGCAACACGGCCGCAGACTTGGCATTGATCAACACCACGGCTGGCCTTGGCTTCCGTGAAACAGAGCTGGCAGTCCTTGTCGGAAATCATGTTGATGTCTTGAGCTCTCACAAACTTCTGGGGTTTGAAGGCAGGCGGCGCATTGGCAAAATATTCCCTTAACTCAAATACGTCAAGGTAAAATTCATGGTGCAGGCGCCTAGGGCACTTCACGACGTGGAGTTCCAGATCTGGGTATGTCCAAAAGTCAGTAATCATTTAGTCTGAGATAGGTTACATAGGAGCACTGACAGAGTATATGTCTGCAAGTTTCACCTAGCGGCCCAACCTGAAACTGTTGAGTGTTCAAGTTAGCTCTCTCTGTCCAATGTAAACTTTTTTCCTCAGCACGGTGACTTACTTTGTGATTACAGTTACACCTCCTTTCTTTCCCCAATCTGACAACAGCGTCGGATAATTCGATCACCATCACTGACGTAAACAAGCCTAGCACGACATGTTCCTCGACTCGAATCACTTGGAAGATTTGCCTCTTTGTATGAACAAGCACTGATTCGAGAGCCTTCTTCCAGGCCTCCTCGCCTGCAAAAGAACGATGACCTGAGCCCTTTACTCGTGGAAAGGTTACCCATTCCACTTCGCAACTTTTCAACGCATTCAGCAACCGATGAGCGTCTCCTTCTCTCTTCACCTGACCATCGAGGCCACGCAGCTTGCATTGCTTCCAAAGGGTGAACTCATCGTGGAATTCCCACTTCGTGTCGTCAGGCAGCCGTTCCGCAGGGTCGACATCCTGCAACCATGGAAGCGACATTGTCGAGCCAGGTCTGAAGTTGCAGGTAAGCGAAACGTGACGGGGTCAGCGGAAGCTCCGAGTGGTACGCGCATCAAAGCTGTGGGAAGGGTGTAGGTGCTTCGGAGCAGCGAAGGAGTTGAAAGACACTTGCAGAGGGAATTGCAAGACGGCCGACAGAGAAAGATAATAAAGAGAGTCCGCCGCAAAATGGGGGAGTCGGCTGTGAGAGAACTGAACTGAGCGAGACTGACTTCAGAAGAAGAATTTTCTTCATACCGGATGGGTGCACAATTCTCAACAGTTTCCATCTGTCTCGGTGAAATTGGGTCAATGGCAGAGGAAGGCGCAGGCCACGAGCGGGGATGCCTGACGATAATTGAGACCTGATTCTGTCGTAGAGGCACCTTCTCATTGGAGGGCAGGTGCGAGCAAGCATTGGATCCAGTTCTGTTCCATACTAATATTTCGTCATAGTAGTCTCAGAAGGAAGGTGCAGTAGGTGGTGTTGACCGATAACGGAAATTGGTAGAGCGGTGGATCGGATCAATTTCATCTGAAAGGGAAAGACTGGAGGGACTTATCGCGTTATCCCGGCACGACAGAGCAGTCACTGGCGAGTCGTCGGTTCCTTTCTCATCGGTACCTTCCATGGACGGATTCATGGGAGCCCCATTAACCCTCCGCAATCGGGAATCGTGGGATCTACAACAGGACTTCCTGTTTGTAGAGCTAACCCAATCCATCATTCATGCCTTCCCCCCGGCATAATCCTCACATCTCTGCTCGCTCTCATCCCCTCACCACATCCCACACGCCCAATCTCCCATTGAGATGGACCTCATACCTCCAAAGCATGTATCTCTCCCCAACCATGACACACAATCAACGGCGGGCTATGCTCCGCAGGCACTTAGGTCTCACATTAAACACATTGTTGATATTCACACATCCCTCGTCAGCGTTACCATTGTCGCCGAGCAGGATCGAGCCGAGCCGGGTGTCCGTGTAACCGTCGCCGTTTCCGGTCTTTTGCTCCATTGTTGGTTCCGTGGCTGAAGTAGACCGAGTTGGTGTTGTCGTCAATCGTGACGTTGCCGAGACCGAACTGGACATGGGCATAGCTGCCATTTTTGCTGTACAGCAAGCTAGTGAATGGCAACAATGACGGCCAGGAAGGGTTGGAGTTGGCTGATTGCATTTCAAATCAAGGAATAATCCAAGGGAGTAAGGAAGACCGCGGCGGGTGTAAATACCGCGCAGTGTCCTTGTACTTGTTTGCCTTGTGGGCTTGGTCAGCGTATAAGCGGAAGCGAGAGAGGCTCAGGCCCGGAGGGTGACGAGAAGTGAGAAGTACATATTTGCTAGGCGGTTGAACTCGTGACAACCATTATGGTGAAGGTGGTGTTGCTGTCGTTGTTGGTAGGTAATTGTGATTCGGGATGAAGAGTGAGAACAGTCAGTGTTGGGTGGGGCATAAGGTCGGAATACCCGCTTCCCCCTTTCAGGCAAAAGAGTTCAGCCTCTGTCATCAACGCTCCGATGTCAGAAAATACGCTGAGTGGGAAAAGGGTTCGGTACGTAAAGGTTATTGAGACAAGTGCCAGTCGAGCATAAGTAGCCTCGTGACGTTCAGACATAGTTTCAGCTCGGTAGGTTCCGAGAGAGTCTGGATCTCTTGTGAGGTGGCTGTTCACGGAAGTTGGGCCTACAGAGTTCGATCAACTAGTGGTGAACGTATTTTTCCAGGCTATCATGTCCACTTCTATCTGGCAGAAATCAAAATCGATACCAAATCTTACGAGCAATGATGACCCCTTTTCGAAGTGACCTCTACTGAAGACATAGTTTGTAGCGCGTGTAGCCTCTTCCGACTTGCCAATCTGATACCCGTCCTCAGCGATCTTCGCAGGCAGGCCGCTAGTGTATCAAAGGGTCTTGTATGGAAACGCCTCCGGAAAGCTTGCGGCGGGATGCATGAAAACTTCGGCGGACAATATGCTTCGGTCAAGTGGCATGACAGAAGATGGCTGAATAGATGGGCGAAGAAGACCCCTTGGCGGCGATAGTTCCTCACTGCCGAGACGCCCAACCTTTATCTTGACGATAGACCCTGAGATTGAGGACCTGGACTTTGGAGTACTCCGATCTCAGAACGTGTTTTACATAAGTAGTACATGGGCAAAGATCTGTCTCTTTGGATTATTATTACTCACCTCGGCGCGTGTTGTCCCTCCTCCCTTTTGACTGACACCTGATCGAGGAGAATGAATTTCTCACACACGCCTTTTTCCGAGCTACCCATAGCGAGAGATTACACACCTGCATCTACAGAACCTGCACCGGCGATGTTGTTGATAAACGTTGTCAATTTTTCTCTCTCATCGAGCGGTGAACATTGCTGCGAAGCTGTATTCTTGTGGGGATCGCGACCCCGACTATTTCTTCGGATTACCAGCGCAGCTCACATCTTACCACGAAAGAGAGTTGGAACTTTATTTTTGTGAAAGGAGCAGCCCGAAGAAGGTTGGCAGTCGGGACGACTGCTCAAATGGGCAAGCCCAACAGGCAAGCCCAACAGGGCGCTCAACTGCCCACGCGTCTGGGTATAAAACCCGACGCTGGAAACCTCCAACAGTAGTTAGAACGAGAGAAGACAATACCATCAGATCATCCACATGTCCACGGCCCATTTCATCTCGTAATGGTGCCCAATAATCACTTGATTTGAACTGTCACTATACTATACCATTGGATTTCTTCTTGGAATCCATTTCTATTCATTTCGTTGATCGCGCTTCGCCCGGCCGCTGCACCTTGCCCGGCAAGCTGCATGCCGGTTCCCGGACCGCCTTCATCCGACCACCCCCCCGATCAACTACCCATCGCACAGACACCGATCGCCCCTCCTCAAGTCACGACGGCCATCTCGAGTCCTTTCGCAATCGAACCAAACGCATTCGAAATTCAACCAATCGCCAACGCGCCCATCCAAAAGCGCACAGCTGGCATTCCCGCCGAGGGTTCAACCAAAAGGCAAAAGAAGCGGGAGATATTTCAAGAGCAGCTTGACGCAGCCATCGCAAAGCTCGACGACGCGATGAAAAGAATCGACATATTGACGGCCAAGGCCAACCAGCACGATGCGCTGACTGTGAGGTGCGACGCGCTTGAAGGCTTCATCATCAGAAGACCGCGCTAGCCAAGGTATCCGCGACCATTGCCGAATCATCCAACATGGCAACGTTGCGCGGAGGACCTCGCAGTCGCACCTGACTTTACGGCCATACTATCTCGGCAAGATCCCCCGACTATAGATAAAAGGCTCCCCACTCTCCATCATCTGCCGGGCCGGGGGGAAAGGAGCGCTGTGAAAGGTTACACATTGGTGGTCGAGGCTTTTGGTCAGGTATTTCAAGATGGTTTCTTATTTTTTAATCTTTTTTTTTTTTTAGTTAGAATCCTTCTTCCCCAGATCAACCACGCTCTCGCTTCAACGAACCCTCACATAAGCACCATGAACTGGCTGCAGCATCTGAGAACTGGCAAGCAAATCGGTTCCCTTGGTGTAATTGAACGTTTCCAAGCTTACGAGCGCTCCGCCCTCGTAATCTTCTGGAAATGTGATGGGCCAGTTTGGCGTTAGCTTAGATCGTAGAGGCATATGCAAAGAGATCGGTGACGTGGTTGACGAGTGGGATGGCCGATACGATGATGAGGGCGTGTTTCGGTACTTCTAGTAGGGAAATCCATCGGAATGTCACCGAGTGTCGGTTACGTAGAAATTGCGCTTCGTCACAAATTACCCGGAAAAACATGGAGTCCTTTGCCCTAGTCATCTCAGAGACGTTGGCGTGACCCTCAGCCTTGAGGGTGGCACACGCCACTGCGAGCTGCTGAGCAGCAGTACGCGCCGCCTGGGCGCGGCGGACGGCAGGTGATTAAGCAAGATAGACGTTAGGTTGGTATGACATTGATTGATGATCCAGTCAACCTTGACAGAGGTTGACGGGACGAGCACTCTTATATGACAAGCCGTGCGCTCTGCTGAGTGATGTGTACTTGGTGTACTCGGCGCCACACGCGAGTGGCCGCTGGCTCTGCAAGTCGCCGCAGCGGCCCACGACCCGGTCGAGGATTGTGTTTGCATCGCATATTGTTGACATTGACAGCACCCAAGAGAAATTGCTTGAGTTGAAGGCATTTGAGACGAAGTTGATACCTCCCTTCCCGGACTACATTTACGACTACATCAGTAACCTGGCTAGTAGCGAGGACAAGAACGGAGACTGGAAGTCTTTACTATCCAAACTCACTGCCAAATACGGGGTGTACGACGAGATCAAGTTTTTCGATTCTTCCCTGGAAAACCACTTCAATGAGATGATTTACAACGAATCGGAGAACGGTTCTCCTGAACCCGAGGAAGACATCGCAGAAGCTGATGAAGTTAAGGTTGGAATTTGAGCTCCCTGGGTTCTTATTGTCGGGTCACACTCCGGTTCCTGTGTTCTGTGGTGGTTCAGCTGGTTGCTGATTCAGGAGGCCTGTATAGTGCTCGCCTCGTGGAAAGCTTGAACGGGAAGCTTGGTGGTGTTATTCTGGGTTCTTACTTTCCCTATATAGAATTTTCCTATTTTTATGAGGATTATGATGTGATCTGATGATGGTTATGGTACTGTTGTGGTAGTTCTAGAATCTGAAGAGATCCTGGAGTTTAGTTGCGGTATGACTGGATCCTAGACGAGGGCGTCCCCGATCAGGGAGTTACGCCGACTGGCCGTTTCCCACATCGACACACGCATTCCCTTCATCATTCGACGCGAGCTGGAACGGCACATCAGGGAAGTCGACTTTTATCAGGCACCGTCCGGACAGCCTTGAGGTTTGTATCGGAAGTACATATCCAATCACCAAAGACCCAGATTCTACTTTGCAACAGCCGTCGCAAACTACACGTACTTTTTCCGCACTGAGGATTTGTACCGCACGCTCAAAGATGTACAAGCCGAGTGGATGTGGTCGACCGTGGTGGAATGGAACGACGCATGCACCAAAATCCATGCGCCCCAACGCTCCTTCCAGTGTCCAACAACAGGTTGGTAAGATAACCTCCATCTAGGGGGGGGCGAGGAGCCTTGCGAAATAAGGCGGTAGAACAGGCGAGGATGTAGTAAAGAAAGTCTGCAGAGAATGGTTGGTTGTCTGGAAGAAAAAGCGTGGCGTCATTTCGGGAGGGGATGGAATAAAAGGATGGAAGGGACGAAAGGGATAGAAGGAACTTGAATGGAAGGGATGAAAGAGGTGGAAGCGTATAGCTAGGGGATTCACACCGCAAGTGCTCGTATGTTACAACGATGCCGTCGGTTCAAAGTATGCTTGGCTAGCGGGTCCGGGTCCTTCGTGAACTGGAGCGTACCGCCGCCGTTGGTACTTGATTGAGACGTGCGGAGGTGAATAAGCCAAGTAGCAAGGGTGGTCGCCTCGCTGTGGATCATGTTGCGCTTTTTCGCAGATATAGACGCTGACCCGGTAAGATCGCTATAGCGAATAGCCATAGCGTACGACGGAACATTTTCCGCCTGCGCAAGGGTTCGAAGGATATGGCCGTATGACTTATGCTCCGAGGCGTGGGGAATGATGGCTTTCTACGATCTCTACGGGTTAGCTATAGAACTAGACTATATCTCCTGGCTATATTCCTAAGATATCTTCAGGTGTTTCAATGGGCCGGAAATTAAGAAACTATAATGCGGAAGAGGCTGCTGTTCGAGAGAACCCCCCCCTTTCAAGAAAAAAAAAGAAGCGTAAGTCAATGAAGTACACGTATATCCCTTCGTACCTGCCCTCACCTCAGATAGTCCTGGACGGGGGCAGCGTGATACGTCCAAAGGGCCGACGTTACCATTGTTTCGATGCTTTTAAACACCGCCTGGACTGCACACCGAGGCAAGCGTACAAGATTACCTCTACCAAATCTTCATCAGCGACGAGAAATGCAGCACATAAGTCCACCACACAAGGTGGTCACCGACGCTGTAACAGACCTTCATCAAATAGGTCGGGCCAGTCAACAATCTCCTCGTGCTATTACACACGATGAAGAGATCGAGAAGATCACCCGGCTCATGAAACCGGGCGTAATGCTACTAAAGGACAGCGACGCAGAAGGTCCCCCAAAGGGAATTGTCGAGGGGTCAGATACCCCCAAGTTACCAAGACACTACATCAAACTTGATGATGGCCAGTTGATGCATATCACAACCTATCTCGGGAGCGACTGGGAGAGCCACGTTGTAAGTAATATCGAAGATAACAACATACATACCTAGATTTTCCTAATTTGTCAAAGGTGTTGCTAATGACACAAATTTAGGGAATTTCGCACGTGTTAATGTGGCGGAGCCGATATAGACATGTGTAGGAAAGCCGGGCAACTCCAGAAAATAGAGGTAAAGGCACCACAATCTACGCCAATCAGGCCGTCGAATATCAGGCAAACCGTCGATAAAGAACTTGATTAAATCGGGCTCATCGGGGCGGCGCAGAACTTCTAATAAATTGGTGGCTACGACCATGCCGAAGTCATGGAGGGCGCGCCACACATCTTCGATGCGTCTGAAGAGGACGTTGTAGATCGGCTGGATGTGTTTGACGGAGCGGGGAGGGGCGGTATGTGACTTCATAACCATCATCACCCAATCCTGGTATTGAACAGACAAATTTCGCAAATGATCGTAGTCTGCGAATCTTGATGCTACGCCACGCGTGGCGTTGGTCGCGGACCCTACATAGATGGCCGGAAGGGCATCCTCCTTCTCCAAGACCAAAAGGTAGACAGCCCATTCGCGTGGGCTGTGATGATGGAGAGTTGGGAGGCCTTTCAGCTCCCCTACTGTCAGAGGGTTGTGCCGAAATAATAAAGCGGTAAAGCCTGGCGCGACCTCAATCAATGTCGGCTGATAAGCGGCTCCAGGCCGCACCGGCATGATCCGGCAAATGGTCTCGGATGACTTGGCTGGCACGGTCTTCAGACCAGGAAAAGAACAGCTAGCTTTCTTCGATTACGTTGACCGGTTCCTGGTTGCGAGACTGCGGATGTTGCATTTGATGGTGCGATTGGGGGATGGCGATGATGGGTTGATCGTTTCAGGTTAAGTTGGCCGGGGCAAAGAAGATTGGGAGAGGGCAGCCGAGGTGGTGGTTGGTGAGGTGGAACATGGAGGGCAATGGTGAAGACGTGGCGCAAAAAGTCAAACGTCGCGAGACGAAGTTATTGGGAGTTGGCGTAAGGCCCGCTGTTCTTGCAGACGTGATTGCGACGAGGCCGAGGAAGAGAAGCATTCAGAGAAAGAAACCAAGCAATTGAGCACATATATATAGCAGGCACACGCGCTACAATAGCGCAATGAGATATTACAGGAGCCAAACGCGTCAATGTCTGTCGGAACCAAGCTATGGGGTGATTTTGGTATCAATGAGTAGTCAAATAGGAAGGAGTGGGGGGATAGCAGTGTTCGGTGCCGTACCGAAAGCTCCCGATGAGAAAACGACAAGGTTGGCAAAGACCAAGGAACGGAATCGGAAGTGGTTAGAGAAGGAAACCCCAGACGAAAATAAAAGGCCAGGCTGAAAAGGATGGTGGAAAGGGAACAGGAGAGAATCAAGCAAGAAACGCCAGACGAGAGGAGGGCAAGGTTGGCAAGGAAGAATGAGTCCGCGAAAGCCCGATACAAGATGAATACCCAGTGAACAGAATGATTTAACGCAATTATTCAGTCTTCTTGTACACCGAATTTCACTCGGCTACTCTTGCCTTCAGTTAGCCATCGTTGGATTTCATTCATCATGTCAAGAACGTGTAGCCGCGAAGATGATGACAAATTCCATTCTAAGTTACAACAGAACCTCTAGAAATGGTGCTTGTTGTCCATGCATTACCATGGAATTTCCTCAGGTAAATACATAGGCATCAACATTTATCATGTCTCGCGGAAGAAAGGGGACAATATGTCCTTCCCCCATGCCCGTCCTGCAGAGTGATCTCGTTCGTCACTCGGGAGAATATTCTTCATGTTGTTGTAGACCTCGATCGCAGCAGTCTTGGAAAAAGTGACTCTACGTCGGATTGTGAAAAGCTCCTTTACCCCAAGCTGATCCAACTGTTCTTGTTGCTTGTGAGTCAAGGTCCCGGTTCGTATAGTCGCTATCATCTCCCTAAGCCTGGTATTGTCCCAGTTCGGCCATGTAGCAAACTGTTGCTGATGGTAGTGTTGGCGACAGAAGGGGCGGTGGATCAGTGGTCTTCATCTTGGGGGAGCGGGACCGTCGGCGGTCAGGCGGTCGCGCATAGCCACAAGAAAGCCCATGCTGTCTGGCGCGCTTCCGGGGTTTCAACTGCATCCATGTCCCTTCGCCACTTGTTGTCATCAAATTGCCGCTTCTTCTTCCCTTCGGGGGTCTCTTAGGCGATCCTCTCCCCCCTCGGCGGCGCGACGAAGATGGCTGAGTCCTTTACGGTACTCCTCGGGGCTCTTGGTAGATACAGCAACGGCCGACCGCGACCTAAACGGCGTTGCGCTTGTCACAGAGTCCGAAGGGAGTGTCCAACATCGCACGTTGGAAAATATGGAAACGATCCCATACCCAATCATGCCTATACCTCCAAAGACGATGAACAAGATGAGGCAACTAAGTATCATTACCACCACTATAGCCGCCGGGGTTATAGCGACGAAGAGCAAATCGAGGAAGAATGAATCCATCGTGACTTGGGCGTGGATGGAGGCTTGATGGCGGACTGGAGATTCTGGTGTTGGCAATGTTGTTGGGTATCTTGCTTGGGTGTAATGGAGACGAAGCCTCTTTCGATGGAGAAAGTTAGCTAGAGTCAACAATAGACGGGCTAGGTATAAGACGGAGATTAGAGGGTGTGGAATACCTAGCTGGAGGTAACCCCTCACTTCTTGTATCTGATTGTGTGCCAATTTTGGCTTCAAAAGTCGGAGTGTCTTCAACGAGAGAGGTGCGCCCAGAGCCAAAGAAAAACGTCGTCTGGACTTGTCCCGTCCGAACCTTCGATATGGTTACCCGTCGTAAGAATTACCGTCGTACGTTGTGGTCATCGTGCAAAGCGGTCATCGTCATTGAGATCGAATTGTGTCAGCAAGAAAAATGGGACAGTGCATTATTCGAGAACTTTGTGATGGTGCAACTTGGTTTCCAGCGTTGCTCACGGTTGATGGGTAGGAAGGAAGGGAGTGGGTTGGTTGATCAGGCTAACTAACGGTTCCTCACCGTGACCACTAATTAACTACCACTGCAGCAAAGCCCACCAAAATCCTCAAGCCCCATTGCACCTTCCAATGGCCAGTGGATGGAAAAGCAAAAAGGGGATTTTTTGGAAAGTGCAGGAAGGATCACGTCAGCTGCACCTGCATGCAGGAAGGAGCGAAACGCAAATCGATGCACTTGCTTGTTTTGCACGCAATATCGTACCTTATCGCAAACCGAGTGCAAAACCACCACACAACAAGCGCAAAACGTCCAATTCGATCGATATAAAAAAAAAGAAAACATCAAAAACAACAAAAAGAAATCAGTTAGACATCATAACATAAAAGAAAAAAAGATATCAAACGACACCTGCAGGATTCGAACCTGCGCCCACTAATGGATTGCCTACACTATACTATTACGTAATAGCAGGGCAACGCGTTAACCACTCCGCCAAAGTGCCTAGTGCTTATTGTTGAAATAATTGTTTGAGACCAAAACTATATACCCCAAGAAAAGTCAGGCCCCCAGACCCTACAGATTGTCGTGGGATGTACGGCCATGTCAAATCCTACCAAAGCCTTTTATCACTCGTCCTCAGCCGTTTCAATTTGTCTCCCTTGCGAGGTCTGGGACTATTCGGGATAGATTGCGTCTAGTGTACCAAGCTAAGAAACAAAACAGCATCCAACTGTAAATGCCAATGTGGATCTCCATACGTTGCCATAGAATACATGGAAACTGTCTAAGCATTTTATCGAATAGTCCACACCGCCCAAGTGGTTTGTTGATGACTGAGTTATTGTATCGAGTTCATAAAGTATACAACCCCCAATGCTGATGGATGACAGTTGAGCTCAAAGCAAGGTACGTGGGTGGATTGCACGCGTAGGATCGTAGTACAGACATAGAGAACGAGACAGGAAAGAAAACAGCATGGGTGGTACTGTGAGATGAAAGCTGCGCAGGCTCGTCCTTTGGCATACATTACACCTTGAGTATACTCTTATCATGCATCCGAGCGTTTTTGTTTCTACGCATCTCGTGGATAGAAATACCCCCAAGGGATTTCAGCCAATGTGTTTTTGAAGTATCGTAGTCGGGCCCTCCCACAGCTTTGTAACAGCCTTTGTTTCCAGCGAGCGGTATTGGACTGGTTCCGTCACTTGCGAAGTTGGTTGTTCGCCCGCTAAAGCTAGTATTTGATCATGGAAGAGACAGGCTGCCGACGGGGGTGGTAATACGCAGGTTTGGAAAAGGAAGTGGAAGAAGCGACCATCGCACTCGCCTTTACTGTTGGCCCAGGTTTCTAGGTATATTCCGTTCGTGCACCCGACTGGCTTGGTTCGGTAGGTCTATGATAGTGGGTACGTGAAAGTTGCATTAGAAAAGGAAGGGGTCAGCTCATAACAAAAAACTGGCACCTTTTCGGGCATTACATGGGCCATCAGCATAACTGAAGGTGCCATTTTTTTTCGTCCTGGGCATGGGGGCTTCCAGACGTATTGAAGAGTAAGCGGCCGAGCTCCGTAACGTTCCATTGCAAGTGAAGCCACACACCCAGACAGGTCACAGCAACATGTCAGTGATTAAATTGTGATGCATAAATTGAAATAATCTTGTTTACTTCATTGATTGCTTGATCTTGCAACCACCTCGTTCTTTCGAAAAGGTAACTTCTCAACAGAGACAGCCTGCCACACTTCATCATAACATCCGTGGTGAAAGCTAAAGAGAAACTATGGGTATTTTGAAGAATGCAATGACCAAAGCCGGGCCGTACAGGCTAACAAAGCTAGTACTACTGCTTGCTAAACCATGCAGTCAAGAAATCGTAGAGTATAAAAAAGAAGAATACCAAGGCAACGCCCAAAAAGCGTCCAAAAAGCCGTCCGCGCAAGCAAGCAGTGTTATGTGCTTAGCCACCCACCCACCCATTCCGACTGTAACCATCAGTCCGTTCATTGCTTTGCTTGCCCGCCAGACCCATGATAGCCCGCCGCCCTTTTTTTCTCTCCTTGGTACGTTCAATGAAAATGGTATGTAATGTTGATAACACAAGAACGCCGCTTCTCATGTCTTCCGTGTCAAAAGGTAAACCGATGCCAATCACCAGTTCCAGTTCTCGTTCGTAGTCTCCATAATCCCGATCCCGCTATTATATGTGAAACTAAAATTTCACCAAAAGTATTTTTGTGTTTCCTTTTCCTCCTAACCATTCACTCATACAACCACAACAGGGTTAGACTCGGCCCCATGGGCAGAAACAATGTTCACCTCCTTGACACCAACCTTCTCATCCTCGAGAGTGGTGGTGTTGGCAAACCCAGCATCCGTCTTGGGAGTCTTGGGCTCCCTCTCTGAATCCTCAGCGGAAGAAGTCAAATCGATTGTCCTCGGCGTAGCGGGCACCTCAGGAAACGTCTCCAAGCTTGCCCTCCGCTTAGCAGAAAGATCCACAGCCGTGTTCACCGACGACGAGTTCTTCTGGTGTCCCTGAGAAGAACGCTTGACTGGTTCAGGAGAAGCGGGCTCAACCTCCTCCATTACGGTGGGAGGAGTGGCAAACGCCTCAGACGCTTCAGTAGAAGCCAGAGGGTCGCTCATGCGAGAGTCCATCGTGTAGGAAGAGTGGCGGAGGGGCGATTTAAGGGAGGAGATCTCGCTGATGCTGCCATAGTCTGTACCGCGGCTTCCCAAAGAAGCGCGGGCTGGCGACTTGGCAGGCAGCGGAGGAGGGGCTCGCTTCGCAATGGTAACAATTCCCGCCTTGGCATGGATAACGGGGGTAATTTGTGATGAGCGGATGGAGCTTCGGGCGGGTTGAGCAGTGGCAACCTCGCAGATGATGGCCTCGTCGTCAAAGTCTTCGTCGCTTTCATCTTCTTCGTCATCGGCGTCTTCGTCTCTTTCGCTCTCGTCCTTCTCGCTTTCGGGGTATTCACTCGTGTTGTCCTTGATGGATTTGGTGCCGGTGGTTTCTGCATCGGGCTTGTCACCCAGGTGGACCACGGGTTCAGGCTGCAGCTCGTCCCCTTCCTCTTCTTCGGGCAGCGGCCTGAATCGTTGAATCATGCTCATATCGATCTGTGTATAGTCAACCTCTTCTGGTTCGAACTCGGGCTCCACGACAGTGGGCAGCTTATCCGACAACTTTGACTCTCGGCCGTCCATACTATTGGCGCGGCTGAAACTTGTCTCGGGGGTGCTCGTGGCATCGGTTTGTGTGCACGCGTCCGTCATGACGGTAGCCTGTGACCTTGTCGACATACAGCTTTCGCGGTTGCTCCTCGACTGGAACGTGTCACCGCTCTGTCGGCTGTACCTGGCAAACGCGGGGCTCTTGGGACTGGGTTGGAACTGGAATTGAGTGCTGGTGGGTCGTAGACGTGTACCGGCTTCTCTGATCTCAATACCCGCCATCTCGAGGCCAATGACTCCAAAAGGATCCGGATCGTCGACGTCGGGGATACCAAAGGGGTTCTTCACAATCGACTGTCGGACCGATGTCCGTGGGGTATCGATTACGGCATCACTAGGGGCAGGCTGCTGAGCAAGCATCTCCATAACATCTGCGTCGTAATCCGTCCGACCCTCGGCAGCCTTCAAGACCTCAAATAACGGGCGCATTTCGGGAACCTCCTTGCCAATGTTACCGGCGAGGATGTCGAGGACTGAAATGTCGCTACTGTAGAATCGAACGTTCTCGTTGCCACGCTCCGAAACAAGCGATCCGTCAAGGGGCACTGGTTGGTGCTTGCCGCGGGCTTTGATATATGTGAGAACGGTATCGTTGAGGTCCTTCCATCGTGTGTCGTTGTCGGTCGAGTCTGCGTCGACAAGTGGGCCGAGGGTAAGGTCGACATCGACTCCGAGAACCACCTTTGGACGAGTGAAAAGTTCGAGAGCTTGTACACTGTTGATGACAAGGACGCAGTCGTAGATATCGACTCCCATAACGAAGCCTAGCCCGGCCGTGTGGAGCATTATACCAGACGGTGGTGACCATGTGCCATCTGCCCTCCTTGCGGTAATCAGCCCGGCGCCGCCTGATCCTGACATCCACAGTCCCGAGCGCATGCACGAGAAGACTGCGAGGCCGACGGCATCTTGTAATATCCTTGGAGGGATCTTTTTCGTAACGGATTTTGTTGTTGGTGGGGTATCGGTATCGGGATCTTGCTCTTGTGGTTCTTCTACAATGAATCCATCCACTTTGTGAGGATAGTCATGTTAGTTGGTGCTGACGAGTCAGTGGACTTGGGGAAACGAGGTATGACGTACTGCAAAATGACTTTAATATCCTGGCGGCCTTGTCACATTCCTTGTCGAGGGTTGTTGGCCAGTATGTTTCGCGGTCGTAACTTGTGGGTTGTTGTGTCGTCTTGACGGGCACAACCGCCTTCCCTCCCCATCCGAAAACCTTATTCAGGGCACTGGGCGACCTGGGGGTGACGGATGTTGTTTGCTTTGCCCGGTCCCATGAAGGGAACAGGGCCGAGACACGCTGCATGGCGACAGTTGGAGAAGCGCCAAGTCAATGCCTTGATGGGACGGATGACTGCCGAATAAGAGTGGTTGTTGTAGAAGATGAAAAGAATCGTGGAGGAGGGCGGGCGGGCGGGGGTAAGGGAAGACTCCGCCCTTAAGGGAGAGAGGCCAAATGCGGAGGGAAGCGACCCCAACCTAAAGGTCGGATCTCTTTTCGGTCGTTTTCGTCTGCTTCTTCGATCCAGATCGAGAGTTGAGGGAGTGTCGAGAGAAACAAGTCTGAGTGGCCGGCCTCGAATGAGAGCATGCCCACACAGGCTGGCGGACCCCCGGCCGGTCTGCAAAAGGGTTACAGCTGCAGGAGTCGAGCCTTAGCGGGTGTTATTGGATGTTTTTAGCGTGCAGGAACCTGAGCCCAGCGGTGCCAGCGGTGTCAGCGGTGCAGCCAGTGGTCGGGTGCCAGAGGTGCCAGTGGTACGCAGCGTGCGTGTTGGGTGGAGACGCTGGTTACTAACTCCCTGCCCTGCCTGTGGCTGCCCTGATGAGGAGTCCTGGAAGTGACGTGACGTGGGTGACGAGGTGATCACAGCCAATAGCCGAGTCTCGTCTCAGGGAAAAGCAAGGAGGGCGGCGCGGGAGAACCTGAAAAGGCGACCGTGCTTGATGTCGTCGTCGTTGTCGTCGATATTCAAGGATTCAGTCGAAGCCGGACAATAAGAAGCCATTCATTCACCTCCGTCGTCCTGGGTTGCACGTGGAAGAAGGACTTGCAGCAAGGCCCGAACAGAAAGGGTGGTAGCGAGCGGAATGATGCCAGGATGGGAGACAAGATGGTGCCGTGTCGTCTGCCGTGACTGGTTCTAATCGTCAAAAAGAATGCCGTGAGATTGAGTGTGTTGTGTGTGTCCGGGTCCACGGACAGTGAGGTGTCTTTTGATGAGATGAGATCAGGTGTGGGTTAGGGCGTCTTTTCCCGGTCTTGGTTGGTGGATCCCCTCCCCACTGTTGGTAGGCCAGCTCGGCCGAGTTGTAACACTACGCGCAATCCGCAGAGTCTTGCCCGTGTTCAATGTCTCGTCTGTTTCTCGCCTTTGTCCAGTAACGTCGCCGTCGGCTCTGCAAGGTGGTGTGCCAATGGTCGACACTTGCGCAGGTACCAGACGGACCAAGACAGAGAAAAGGAAAGGGATTTCCCTTTGATTAATATCGGCTCGGATAGACGAGGCGAGACCGTCACTAAGGACCGGGGTTTGCTGATCTGCCTTCGCTTTTGCCGTAACTTGATGGGACGCGATGGTACTCTTGATGCCCACCGAGGATGGGGCCCTGATGGGGCTGATGAGACCGCCAGCGCACGCCGTTGACAGGGCTTGCGCAAGAGCCGGGCTCTTGGCACTAACAAGACTAATGTCGATCAAATCGACCACGAGGAATTTTCTTCTCTTGTTCCCGGGGTCGGATGGGTCGGAGTGGCACTGGGAAATCTTAAAAAGTCCGGCCTTGCTTCTGCTGGTTCTTGGTCATATCAAAGAGGAAGAAGCCAAGAGACGGACGGCGAAACTGATGGAGGAAGTTATCACAACGGCGACGACTGACAACGGTGACAATGGAGGAATAAAGTGCCGGGAGTTACATGACAAAGAAATGACAGCCCAGTACGAACAAGGGAGATAATAGCGACACCAGAAACGGCATGCAGCAACACGCCATTCAGCTCAACGTCAACCTGATACTCAGCTTTCTTTTGCCACCTAACCGAACGCACAGAAGCAGATAGTCGTCTGCATGTAAGAGGACGGAAGGAGATATGCACAAGAAAAAGAAAAGGAACCGGAACGTTCAATGTCGCGTTATCATCTCCTGCTCCTTACCGCGTCTTTGCTCCTTACCGCAAACTGGAATGAACATGTCTCAACATGCAAAGGAGTGCAGGAGGATTTTGGACCCTTAACACGCTTCCTCCGTCCACGTTTGAGACATTGTTAGGGTAACGATACACGCAGTTAATGAAGATTCGCGGGATTGGCTGGAAGGAGCAAGACAACAGAACTCGGAGTTATTGTCACCAATGGTGAGAAGTTTGTTACGTACAAAGTTCAGTTGCAATCCAAAAAACGGACGGGTGGTTCTCCAGTAAAAGAAGCAAAAAAAGGCACGCACCGCTCCGGGTGTTTACTATTAGAGACATGCTCAATTTCCTCTCAGTCAAGACATATACCCGTTGGGGAGGGTCATGTTTTTCCCCTTTGTTGCGGTCTTGTCCCCCGTGACCCAACTTTGAATAACATGTAAATGCGCAAGAGGGAACCCCCTCGTGCAATTTCAATTTCCAGCTTCTGCGGCATGTATCACTCGAAATCCGCTTTTGATGTTTCGAAACAAATTCGTCTTTTCTTTTTTTAATAAGTCGGTCTCTGTGTGTGTTTCCCCTCACGCATCCCCTCCTCATATCTCGCTTTTCCATCACACTAACAGCCGCCCACAACGCCAACGTGGGGTTGCCCTTTCAATTGTTTGTGAAGTCTGGGCCAAACCTCCACCTAATGTATCTCCACCCCTTTTCGGCTTTTCACGAACGAATCCAGTTAAGTGTTCAGCTCAAAGCCATGTGCTTTATTTCCTCTCTATTGTCACTTTGGCAATTCAAAGCGACCGTACGTACTCAGCTGAACATCAAGACTTCTTCCCAGATGAATATGGACCACCATGTTAACTGATGAGGCACCCCATGTCACCCAAGGGGGCTGACGGCTGAGGCTGCGGGCGCTGCGCCCGTTCGTGACTTCGTGTGCCCGTTTTGGGGTTCCATTTGCGTCCCCAACGGCGACTGGGCGGCCCCATACCGCTACGGCAGGTACGGACTGGGCGGGAAGGCAAGCTGGGTCCGGGCCTGTTGTGCGGACCCTCGCTCCGTCCAGTCAGCCACCTCCAAATTGCCGGCTCTCGGGCTCCCGTCGGGAACAGAAACCGCAAAACGGCATTCACGGTTCGTGCACCCAATTTACATTTTACACCCAAGACCCCGTCCCCGCCGACGCCAATAAAAGGACCATCCCTACCAAACGATTCTCGCAGCTGCCGCGGCTGGTTGGCATCCCGACTTTGCGGACTTTTCCACTTGTTCCGCTCCACTTACGGAGATGCCCAGCAGGGGTCAACAGGGGCAATTTTTTTGTTTAGTGTAAAGACCTTCCATGTCAGCCACGCTTTTCTGTGCAATTTTCTCGATCTGTATTCGGAGATCATGTCGTCATATATTTGCATTTGTTTGTTCTCCTGCTCCTGAGCTTGGCTTATGTATCTGCTGGTTTTGATTTGATCACAGCTCTGACCGAGCCATACCGAGCCTGACCGAGGCTATTGAAGACACGGATCGAGATGCATTTCTCCTCGGAATCAGTATTCACAGTGAAGAGAACTGAACGGGAACTGGTGGAATGGATTAGTCAGGGAACTCGTCACCTAACCTCTTCCCCTCTCCTCTCGCTCCTTTCGCGGATATCTGCATCACCCAAGTGGTGCGCCCCTTGAAACAGGGGCATTTTGTTGGAGAAAGAACTGAAGTTGGGATCCGAGTCCACACTTGACGTGCACCTTATTTTGGCCGAGCAGGCTATTCGTCGGGATGTGTCTCGCTTACATAAGTACAGTAACAAGCCAGAACCAACCAACTCTGCTCGTCCTGGCCAGTGCACCTAACCGACGAGTTCTCTTACTGACCACCACTCCCGTCCTCTCTGCGGCTTCCCGTTCATTGCCGTGCAAATCGTCCGCTTTTACAACACCTTTTTTTTTTTTTTTTTTCGACATTTTCGACAAGCTTAGACATCGCCAGCGTTTTATATTGAGAAGGGTCTAGCCAGCAAAGTGTAGTAGATCCTCCTTGTCTCACCTCTCCTGTCTCACCGTTCACAACGGTCGGCCGGCAGCCAGCGATGCCGGACTATTGCCGCAAGACAACTTCCAGCTTCATGTTGTTCCCGTTGACCATTGACCGTTGTCTATACCTTCAATTTTGTGGAAATCACCTAGGTTTCTAGGACACGTTCACTTTGTTCCGAGCCAGAGCCATTTGGTTATCACCGCGCCACGATCCAAATTATTCCCGTTGTCTCTTATATTGCTTTTTGTGCCTTTGTCTCTTGTTGTTCCGGTGGAGGGTTTTTCCCGTTTGTTGATTGTGGTTGTGGCGCCTCCGCACTTTTTCTGTGTGTGTGCGTGTCTCAGTAACGGCAACACTCCGCCTGCTCCCCTGCTTGTGCCACCGCGGGATCGGGTGTTCGTGACGAGATGGGATGGGGGATGGATGGGGGCAGCTGTCATTTGTGGCGCGGGATTAGGCATCAGGCATCAGGCATCAGGCAACTAGTGTTGCTTGAGATATGGTAAGAAATAAGAGTGGTATAAGACGATTTGAGAGGCTCCTAAGACAAGGTATGGATGGTCGATGGGTTGTTTCACTATACCGGAGTGTCTTTTGAACCTTCGACGCTGAATAGGAGATTCCAGAGTGTTTGACAGCTCTTTCAAGATGCTCAACTAACAACATCCAACTTCATTATGAGCACTCCCCAGTCCGCCTACCCCAGAAAACAAATGCCGGCACACGACGGGAGCACGGTAGTGCCCTGTAAGTGCAAGGCAAAAGCCAAAGAGCAATCCCCATCGTCGTCTTCCCCTCAACGCCGTGAAACCGTCATCCTGCAATCTATCGACGATATAGATTACTTCCTTCATACTCCCGTGACCCGTATAAGCTGTACATCATTGGGCTTTCTCTGTGGGTTCCCCAAGTCTGCTCTTAAGTTTGCATGAACAACACCAGATGTGATTGACAGATGGACCAAAGCGACCAGCACTGCTGCTTACTTGGATGTAGTGGCAGCCTATCCTAGCTGTTCAAGGCAGCCATTGTTCTCCCGGGCATGAAGAGAGTGGGGATAGTAATCTAGAAGCTACATCGTCCAACCACATGATGACAAGAACTTGGTTGCCGAAGTAGGACAAGTTAGGCACACACATACAAAACTGACCGTTAGTCCTCTCCAATGTTGATACCCAACGTAAGTGTACCCTATGGGTGCCTAGTGGCCAGCTTGGGTGGGTTATTAAATTGGATGGTATGACAGTTGGAATCGAGAGATCGTACACTACGTAGTCTCATCGGCGCTCCACTAAATCACATCATGATAGCTCTGGATGACTACCTCTACCTACCTCTAGGTAACCTCAACTCATGGGGTGATATGGATGCTTTCAGAGATGTCCGATTATCGTCGTGGCAGCGATAGGTCAGTTTAGTAAAAACCACCTCGAGAGAGTCTCGGTGCAATCTGTTCTTGACGGCGAATAAATATATTTTCTTTTTTTTTCCTTCAGCAAACACATGGTCACTTGGAAAGTTTCAAGATTATGACATGAATCTTTCACAAACGTGGTTCATTCACCGACTTCTCCACCTCTGTGGGGTGCACTGAGTAAGGTAATGTATACTTGTGCTCGTAAGCATGTGTAGGAGATCACGGGGGCATGGGTACCTTATATATTTGATCAATTTATACGATGGAAAGAAAGGTCAAGATCTGCTGTCTAGTATCTGTTGATGACCTCTCTCTATCTCTCTTCCTCTGGTAGATAAAAGTATACATGCATGCATGCATGAAGATTGTCAGGAAAGAGGTCACAGCACATAAATCAAAGACGCAACGAACGATGGATGGGGGTTAAGATGGTGGTAGGTAGGTAGGTAGATAAGATGCGGTAGGTATACAATCGCTTGTATTTCAGTTTCATCATTTCTCAGTCTAAATATCTGTGTAATGTAATGGTAATGGTAATGGTATCCTAGGTACTTATTCCTTCCTATCCCGTGCCCCAGCAAACAATCAATCCCAAGTGAAAACCAAGTCCAGAAATAATTAAAAAAAACCAAAACCAAAACACCAGAAGGATAAACAAAACACCCAGCAGCACTGAAGAAGAAGAAGGAGAAGTGTACAAAAAAAGTCCAAACGACAAAAAAGGTCTATCTAAAATGCTTAAAGGGTATGAATTGAGAAGGGTATCGAAAAAAATAACAACAAGAAGTGGTTTTGTTTAATGGTGGTGGTGGTATCTTGGTGATGGTATAATGGTCATTAAAAAAAAGTCCCCTCTACCCCTTGAGAGAAGGGGTTTGTACAACATCGCAAAATGGGTATGAATGTTTCTGGGTATGTTTGTGGTTGTGGTTGTTGTGGTTGTTCCGTTTGTACAATGTGTTGTGGTTGTTGTTGTGGTATGGTACTTGGTATAATGTCGTCATGCTCCTCGTAAAACGCCTGTTGCTGCTGCTGCTGCTGCTGCTGCCGCTGCCAAGATGCCCAGATCTTTGAAAAAAATGTGAAATGCGAAATCTGATAAGAAACTGAAAAGTGTTGAAAGCCAAAGCTGGAAAAGGCGGAAAACGATCAAAAGGCGGGAAAAATCAATATCGTCTCGTCCCCGCATCAACTCCTCTTTTTCCTTTTTGATGATGATGATGGACGTGGATGTTAAGAAATTCCCCAACAACGTTTAGGTAGCCGACCAGCCAGTGGCCGACTGGAGATGTGGAGGTTGAGGTTGAGGTTGAGGTTGGTGGAGCGAGGCAGTAGCGGCCCCCAAAAGGCGGGAGCAAGGACGGGAGCATCGAAGGATCATATGCATGAGTACAGTAATCCTCCAGCATGGAGTGCGTGCTTTTTTGGCAAGGCAGAAAAGGCGTCAGCTCATTTGCGACAACGTTGCGACAATGCGACGCCAAAACGGTTGTCAGATGCAGTGAGCATCGATCAGCCCGACGATTGAACGCTCAAGTGGCACAAGAAGAAGTACCAATCGCATCAACCTCCATTCGTAACTCCGCTCAAACAGCAATAGCCGTCGCCGGCGTCGCAGCCATTCCCGGACCACCGCTCACGGGGCCAAGTTCCGGGCTCGGGCTCGGGCTACCCTCCGAGCTAGCCGTCGACGCCGACGCCGACGCCGCGTCAGGGACCACCAACTTCGGGAATGGCCCGCCATGAATCAGATATCTCTCCAAAGCGTTGGAATCCATCGTCTTCCCCTCTTGCACGACCCTCCTACTGCCGAAATGGTCTGGGCCATCCATGTCCTCCCAGTTCTCATCCACGCTGGCATGGAACTTGAACGTCTCCCTCGCTCTGGCGCCAGTCCTGATATCGCCGGCTTCGAGATCCCCTTCCAAGTGGAGGCGCTGCAGCTTCGGTAGTTTTCCTTGCAGGGAAGCGAACAGACTGCGGAATGACCCCTCGTGGAGATGCACGCCGCCGATGGAAAGTTCATAAGGCTTAGCCAGCCCGCGGCCTCCCAGGCGCAAGCGCTCGAGAGTCTTGGCGTGGCGCAGCAAGAACGAGCGCAGATCTTCTTCGGAGCAGGAGACGCCTTCGAGTTTGAGGGAGGTGAGTTTGGTAAAGGTGAAGTCCTGGAGGAGAGCGCGGAAAGAAAATCCGAATTTTTGCATCGGGGCGTGGTAAGTGTGGAAGGAGAGGCTGAGGTGGGTCAAGTTGGGGGAGAGCTGGAGGACATGGCCGAGGCCGTTGATGGCTTTGAAGCGGGACTGGGGCATCAGGTTTGCTGGCGGGTCGATGGTCAGGTCCAGCTTGGAAAGGGACGAGAAGGAGGAGGCGCAGCAGTCGAACCAGTGGCGACGGTCGTCGGGGAGGCGGAAGATTTCGAGCGGGAGTTGGTCGATGGTGAGGCTGTTGAGGGAGACATGTCGCACGGCGGAGATGATGGCGTTCATGTTCTTGCACGTCTGCGCGCGGAAGGTGGGGTCGCGCTTGCGGCAGTTGCGCACCAGAAAGACGTCCTTGAAGACTTCAATGTCGTAGGGGCATTTGGTGTAGGTGATCTCGAGGTCCTTGAGGTTAGGCAGGCGCTTGAAGGACTCCTCGACCATGGCGGAGCGGGTGTGAAAGGGTGGGAGGTCGCGGGCTTTGCCTTCGAGCTCGTAGTACTTGATCCAGGCATCTTGGAGGAGGATGGACCGCTCTTCGGGCTCTTGCAACCAGTGCTGGAAGAAGGAGGCGTGGCGGGCGCTGTACTCGTCGACTTTGGAGAAGTTAAAGGTGATGGAGCTGATGGACCGGTTGAGGCGGTCGTGGTGGGCGATCGAATGTAACCGTTGGACGTCGTCCTTCCATTCCACGGCCCGGAAGGATGGTGGGAGCAGATAGTTGTATCCTACGTCGGCTAGTCGACCGCAAGTGAGACGGAGGGCTCGTACCGATGGTGGGTCGCAGTTGTCGAAGATGAGCCGAAGCAGTTCAGCGGGAAGAGTATCCATTTTGGCTGGCTGTATGATGTGATTAATGTTTTCGTAGAGAGATGAGACAAGATGGGATAAAGTCGTCTGTTTTTATATATGTCTTGTTGATGGTGTTGACAAAAAAGCGGTCATGGAATGTATGTATGTGTTGTGAGGCTCAGGCGGCTTGGGGGCGGCTGACACAAGCGTGGGTGTATGTGGTGTGGTGGTGGTTGTTGATTGTCGTCACTTATAAGTCGCGAGTTGTCGGTTCGGGTGTGTGGGTTGACCGGCAACGGACGAGTGCATGGGGGGGGGGGGGGATTGGAGAAACAAAATAGAAACCGGGTACTGAAGGGTGGAAAGGGGAGTGATTCGCCCCTTATTTAGCAAGAGTAGTTCCGAATTATTTGCAGCTGCATGGTTTCTCTGTTTGGATCGATGTGTCAAGAACAAAGGACGGTGCCCTGGTGTTGTTGATACCGAAAGATTTCACAGTTGGCTTCTAAAGTCGGTGAGCTTAAGACAAGGGACGGCCTCAGATTCGTCGAGCCCTATTCCAGCCTATCCATCCTAGCCCATGCCATCCCTTGGGGCAGCTGTACTGGGGACTGGGGGAGCATGGGGCACCAATCGATGTTGCTGGGCCTTGACTGGGCATCCCAACCACAATCCTGTCCATCCGAGAAGACAGGGGAGTCAACATTGGGTGCATTAGCGGGCTGGAGGCCAAACCAAGCTGCAAGCCACCACAGGCACGCCCACCCCCTTTAGCGTTGCTTGGGTCCCGCCGTCCACTTGGAAACATTTAGAGTCCCGGCTCAGACATTGCTGCTTCAAGAAAAAAGGTACCTTACCCTGCCATTCGGGGGGCGGACAGGAGAAGAACACGCTCGTGTTTTCTTTGTGAGTCGTGTTGTTGGTGCTCAGACTCCCTGCCCAGCAAAGCCCAGTATAGAAGGGAAGAATGAGCGGTAGGAAGGCGGTGTGAATGGGACAGCATTTGTTGAACGAAATTACGGAGTCACGGAGGTAAACAGAACTGGGACAAAAAGGACCACGAGTAAGGTATGGGTAAAGAGGAGGTGTGATTCCGTCTGTGTGATCGATCCAAGGTTCTTACCGATGCGATGTGTGATGTTCGAGCAGGCAGTGAGGTGTGATGAGATGATGGATGCTGCAATGAGAACACCTTGTGCCTCGCGTACCTTGAACCTCTCTTCCTCTGCCTCGTCTTTTTTTTTTCTCCTTGACCGACGTTTGGAGGTGAATTGCAATGCAACACCATGACTGGACGCTTGTCCAATCCAAGCTTGTCCCCATGAACCCGCCTCAGCCCGCCCACCACCCGCCTGTTTGGTTTAAGTCTAGTGCCCGATGACTGCAAAGCACAGAATGGCACGTGAGGAGTACTTGTCACTCACTTTTGTCAACGGGACAGTGATGCTACGTATTGCACTGTGGGATAGCGATGGAAGCCTTTGCTGACATGCAGGTCTGCTTCTAGAAAAGTGTACCCACCATGGCCGATTTGTCGGATGCGCAATGTGTGTGTAGGTATGGTGGCTTTGTGTGGTTCAGGAGGGGTGGTGGGCCGAAAGGGGAGGGTTTCATTGCTTTGGTTGGCGAGCCATCCCTTCCAGCCCTGTGAGTCGACCTCAGATACGGACGGGCGATCCCTCGCTCTGTGTACATGGAAAGTGAACCATGACGATGCTGTATTCCAGCGAGCATTTTTCGACAGGTTTGCTCATCGGTTGTCGGATCAAAGAAAGTCGGCGAGAGGTGACAGGTGAGATGAGGTAAGCTGCCGTCAACATCCTTGAAGAGAGAGAGAAAGGATGTTTGCGGGGACCGCCGACAGTGTGCTATTCTCGTGGTGCAGAGGAACACCAAAACGCAAAAACAGCCGTTTCGATCCTACGCGTTGTAACCAGGACCCCCCGGGTATGCTGGCCGGGATGCTTCACCGCGAGTTCAACAAACGGATTTCACCCCCAGTTTCCCAGGTGTTCCCGGCGGCGAGAAGGCTTCACGACAAACGAAGATAATGGAGAACCGAACCGTATGTTACGCAAGCTGGCATCCCACAGGCAGACAGCCCTCCGTAGCCCGTGGTCAAGCCGCGCGTGGGCATGCGAGGGCATTTCTTGGGACTCGTTTTCCTTGGCTGGATGGGGCTGATGATGGATCGAGGACGTGCAGACTGGCGGACAAGAACATGGCGAAACCCAACCTCCACTCTGGGCTCTCACCGAAGGAGTTTTGCGTACACCTTGAGGGGCATACATCGCTTACCCCAGCCTTCATCTCGACACTTTGATGTCATGCAGTCTCGTGGGGGTGTTTATGCTATTTCGTTTCATGTTCCTGGCAAGCACAAGTCGGTGAGAGCTTCAGGTAAATAAATCGTAGTTGTTCCCCCTTTCGCTTGTTGCTTTCTGCCTCACAATGTCATACTTCAATGCCACCTTCACGCCCCATCCGTGACCCAGTTGTTTAGTCCGGAAGATGTGAGTTCAGCTGGAGGGACTGCTCCGGCCGATATCCCAAAGCATCCAACCGGAAAGGATACCACAATCGGAACGAAGAGAATCAACAGCTGCATCTTGCAATCACACAAGGTTGAGACATACATGATGGGTGGCCAGATGGCCTGCTCGTCCGAGGCCTGTCTGTTTATCTGTGTTGCAGGATGGGATCATGTTCGTCCGCTTTCCGCTCTCTGATCCGGGTTTCGACTTGGGGGTTTTACTAGTGTACAGAGAGGAAGAGGAACCAACCAGCCATTTGGGTCTCTCGGTCAGAGTCTCAAGTCAGTTCCGAGCGGACGAGAAGGGGCGCTGCTAGTTCTAGGTAGCTGAATGGGAGGTCAACACCATCAACCATGACTTGCATAAGCACAACCCCCCTCTCGTACTCTCACATTATACTAGAGCAAGTATGTACTCGGCAGCCCCTCTTCCTCGTGTCGTTACTCGATGATCGCCCTCCTCTGGGTGGTCTGGTGGAACCATGGCTCACGGCATGGAATCCCTCCCTCCGCCTTTTTTTTTTTTTTTTTTTTTTTTTTTTCATTAGCCTCGTGCAAGGCCAGTGACATGCAGTATGTATCGCCGGATCCGCAAGCCCAGTGTAACCTCCGCTCTTTTGGCTGCGTGCCTGATCGTGGCCGCCGCTTTGGTCTGCGCTACTCTGCCGTTCTCTGCGCTACTGGAGGCGGTGATGATTCTGAGCTGTCAAAGGGGAAGGAAAACCCAAATGCAACGTCAAAAAAGTCAATAAAACGGGGCCGAAGGTGGGGAATGCTGAGATGCCCCCGGCTGCCCCGCCAATTCCCTTGCCCGCTCCCGACGGGACATACACTAACAATTATATCCACTATCCACGCCCTCTTTTAGGGGCCAACGGATGCATAGTGTACACTATACGGGCACGGGGAGGGGACTGTCTCGGGGCCGGCAATACCAAGGACGGAATATCGGGACACGATGGTACGTAACAAACCAAGGTAATGACAATGTTTTGCTGTCTGTCATTTCCGTTGGAGACGAGAAGAGCGATTGGATGTCCGGCCAACTCTTTTCCCCTCCAGCCAGCCAGTCACAGCAACTGCCCGCTTTGAGTGTTCCTTTCCCCTCTGCCACCATGTGAGCAGCTGAGTTCGGGCTGATGGGAACGGCAGGAACTTCTTCCATGTCAATCAGTTCTCTTGCTCGACCTGACCCGACATTTCCATCAGCTGCCTCCCCTCACTCTCGTCGAAAGGTTCAGCCCGCCACTCGTTACCATAACCGACACCGAGACCATCGACCATACGACCAAACCTGCCTAGCCAACCATATTCACGCGACAATAACATCGACACCGAGACCGCGGTTGCGCTTGCGCCATGGACATCATCAATGGTTGGACCTGATCCTGACGACCACACTGTTGACCTGCAGTAGCATAGTGAAGCTCCTGATTCGGTAACCATCGCGACCAAGATATCCATCCACAGCCCCAAGCTTACGCCATCGGTACGACATACTGCTATACCGACCGGACAAACCCCGCGCAGCCTTATCAACTTCTTGCGCCGAATCATACCGCAATCATGCCGGGCGCACGCTCCGATGCGAACACTCCTCAGCCCAACCGGGAGTTTATATCTGACGAGGCGCACCTCCTACCGTTACCCCCAGACGCTCCCGATCTCCACGAACTCAACGCCTCTCTCGATGCCCTCTCGGCCGTCTTCCCCGATATACAGATAGACGTCTTCCGAGAGATGCTCTCCAGCTTCGACGGCGAATCGAGACTCGCCCTGGTCGCAAACGCTCTCATTCAAAACAAGGTTACTTGGGTCAAGGGTCGCTGGAGAGCCGCCGAAGAGATGCCTCGCAACGTGCCAGCCACAGCTGAGCCAGTCTCGGTCCCCTCAAGGCACAAGTTTCGAAGCAAGGAGTACAGAAGCGCAGTCGAAAAACTTGCATGGCAAGAGTTCAAAGGATTGTCCCGATCGACCATCACTGCAGTCCTCGCCGAGAACAATTACTGGTACCCGGATGCCCGTCCGACACTGGTCAGCCTTTCGTCCAAATCCTGGCGGTTTGCCATCTCGTCTCTATTCCTACGCAGAAAATCTGTATCGGGCACCGAGGCAGCAACACACCCGCTTGTCATCTGGAAATCATCTGGCAAGGGCTCTATTGTGCCCTGTATCAAGACCACGGGCAATGCCGAACTAGATAAGGAGCTCTACGAAGCACTCATTCTTCCGATCCTCAAACAGGCACGTCAGGAAAGGGAAGACAAGGATCACAGCCTAGCGGCAGAGCTCAACACCAAAGAAGCGGAGGCGCTAGAAAGCATGTTTGAGTGCTCGTGCTGCTTTACCGAAGCTACGTTCGAAGAGATTGTGTCATGCAACGTTGACGGACATACCATCTGCTTTCGCTGTGTCCATCATACCCTCTCGGAAGCCGTGTTCGGACAAGGCTGGCAGTCCACCATTAACACGGAAACTGGCACACTACGTTGTCCAGCTGTTGAAGGAAGCGGGTGCAAAGGGTGTATCTCTCAAGAACAGATGCACCGGGCCATGCTTGAGTTCAAAAAGGGCGCCGGGATCATGCACAAGTTTGAGCAACGTCTAGCCGAGCACAGTCTCGTAGTCAGCGGACTCCCACTTGTCCGCTGCCCTTTCTGTTCCTACGCCGAAGTCAACGAGATATACGAGCCTCCTAACCCACTGCCTCACCACTCCCTTAGGAAGAACGCCTTTCAGCTCATGTTCACTGTCCTGTGCATTGGGTTCATTCCCTTTATACTACCTCTGGTCCTGATAATCGGAATAATTACGGTCCTGCTAAGTTACAAGCAAGATATAGTAATACCCTTATCCCAAGAATATCACGCCGCGCGCCAGCGTCTCCAGCGCCGCCGTCGCGGGTCCAAGTTTACCTGCCGAAACCCCGAGTGCCAACGCAACTCGTGTCTCTCATGCAGCAAAGAATGGGTTGACATACACGTCTGCAACGAGTCCTCCCTCGTCGCCTTGCGCACACAAGTAGAGCAAGCCATGAGCATGGCCGTCAAGCGTGTCTGTCCCCGCTGCAATACCTCTTTTGTCAAAACAGCCGGCTGCAACAAGCTCACTTGTCCGTGCGGATACAAGATGTGCTACGTCTGTCGAAAGGACATTGGCGGGGACGGGGACGGCCCAGACGTGGGGTACAGGCACTTTTGCGACCACTTTAGACCGGAGGGTGATGGAAGAAAGTGCGACAAGTGCACCAAGTGCAATTTGTGGGAGGCTGAGAATACGGAGCTGGTGCTGAAGCAGGCCAAGGAGGAGGCGGAGAGGAAGTGGTTCGAAACGGAGAATAGGGAGTTGACGGGCGCCGAGAAGGTGTTCTTGGAGACGGGCATGGCGATTGACCCGAATGCGGCGGCGAGGATGGATAAGATGTATGCGCATGGGAGTTGGCGGGTGCCGACGCTGGCGGAGTTGTTTGATTTTATCCTGGAACATATTTTGGAGGCGTGACAATGCAGATTATGGGAAACTCTGGGAATCGTAAGGCTGGGAACAGGAAGGCAAAGGTGCACGAAACAACGTGAACGGGTACGCTGAATATCCATAGTTGAGCATTCATTTCACTTTGCCTGAATACGACCAGACATAGGTTTTGAAGATGAAGAATAATCCACCAGCAATTATCCATACTGCCTTTTTGGTGATAGCATCATGTAACGCTGGCTGGCTGCCACGACGTCGACGTCACGGCGTTTCCCTGGCGACGTTCAGGGGTAAAGTCAATGTTAGTGACATAGTGGAGCCTTAGGGAAAGAAAGTGGTCTTATGTAAGCGAGCTTGGCTCAGCGTCCCAACGAAGCTCCCCAAAATTTGTGAGCGCGGGCAGGCAACTGAACTCGCCAATTCGCAGCCAAAGCGCGTTCCACCCGTCAACCTCGCTCGTTTCCCACTCACTGCACAGCTGCTTGCCCGCGCCGCCAACGAGAGAGCTCCGTCAACTTTCGCGACTTTGCGACAGCTTCAGTCCGGGAACATCACTCCCTCGACATTTCAGCATTACCCACCAGCCCAACAACGTATTTACCCCGATCGCATAAGTAATTTACATTACGACAATAGCAGCAATACCAATCGAGTACGACACGCTCCAACCATCACCAACAAAACACACAGTTAACGCAAAGTCAACAATAATTCACCCACCACCATGTCAGGCCAAACAGGCAAATGGCGAGAAGAGCAAGTCCTCGTCATCTGTCCTGGCAGTTCGACAACCATGGCCCAGCTCGGTTGTGGAGAACTCAGTCCGCCCGCCCACCGTTTTCCGACGCGCATGTTTAGAGACGAAGAGACGGGTCAATGGAGGCCCTACCATACTTATAAGCAGAAGAAGGCTGCCGCTGTGCCTGCGCCTGTGGTCGAGGGAGAACAGGAACCAGAAGAAGCAAAGCCAGAAGGGGAAAAGAAGGAAGAAGACAAGTGGGAATATGTCGAGGACCAGGACTCGGACGAGGGGGCTGTTTATCCTATCCAGGGTGAGTATTGACTAGTCTGCTGCTGGTTGTTTGGAGGGAGTGGAAAGGAACTGACAGAACCATGCACATAGGCGGCCACATCGTCGTAATGGACGCCTTCCTCGCCTTCCTCGAACACGTCCACTCTAGCCTAACCACTACATACCACAACACGCCCATAATGCTCATGGCCTCTCCGCAATGGACACGCCCAGACTGCGAAACCTTGGCTCGTTACATATTCGAAAAGACCAAGACACCCGCCCTGTGTCTGATCAACTCCGCCATCGCGACGCAGTACGGCCTCAAGTGGCCCAACATGACAGTTGTCGATATCGGGTTTGAGAAGGTCGACGTGACGTGTATCTACGACAGCAGGATCGTGGCACATCGGGATGTTGGGCCGGGGTGGCCAGAGAACAGCGCAGAAGAGGAAAGGGAAATCAGCGGTGGAGAGGTCTTCACACGGAAACTGCAGCAGCTACTGAAGGATAAGATCAACGGGTTCAACCGCGACATGGCCGAGCAACTAAAGAAGAGTAACATTTGCGAAGTGCTGCCTTACGCGCCGGACAAGCCGAAGCTGATGGATCTCCCTACCGAGGATGTCCCTGTTGCTGCGGCTCCTACTATTACTACCGGAGCGGCGGCCGCTGCAGCGGCTTCGGGCACTACGACAGAAGGACCGAAGATTGTCGAACCGGTTGCTGACGAACCTATCTACGACGCTGAAGGAAACTTGGTGGATGATGAGGGCGTGCTCGATGTTGCGAATATCGTGGCTACAGGTCAGACCAGGGAGTTCTTGGCCAAGAAGGAGAAGGAGAAGCAGGAGAAGGCGAAGAAGAAGGGCAAGGACAAAGAGGCGGAGGCGAATAGAGTGATGAGGTTGCCCAACTCTAAGAGGGTGAAGAACGTTTTCCACTTTGAGGAGTACGTTACCGAGGAGGTCCCGATTGTTCAGCCTGCTCCGCCAGCACCGGCACCAGCACCGGCCGCACAGCCTGTATTAGCGACGACAGAGGGTGCTAAGGATGTTGAGATGGCTGATGCGCCCGCGGCACCACCAGCGGAAGGAGCCGAGAAGAAGGATGAGGAAAACAAGGATGATGCCAAGACCGAGGAGCAAAAACCGGACGCCCCTGCTACGGAGGACAAGAAGCCCGAAGAGAAACCATCCGAACCCGCACCAGAACCCGCCACTGAAGCGCCCCAGCCTGCCGAAGCGCCAAATGCCCCCGAGCCCGCTGCTGCCCCCGCCCCTCCCACACCAGAAGGCCCCGTCCCCACCGAGCGCCAAACCAAGCGGATCCGGCGCGACATCGAAGTCGGCCTCGAGCGCTTCGAGTTCGCCGACCGCGCCGAGATCGACCGTATCGTCACCGCCATCTACAACGCCGTCCAGTCCATCGACGACATGTACATGCGCCCTCCCTGCTGGGAATCCCTCGTCTTCGTCGGCAACGGCGCCCGCATCCGCGGTCTCAAGGAAAACATTCTCCAAACCCTACAAGCCCGCCACCTCATCTCCCCCTCGAGCGCAACCATCTTCACCTCCGAACTGCCCTCCAACATCGGCACACCCACAGCCGGCACGCCCGGTCCAGGAGGGGCTTCGACGCCTATCGCCAGCGGCCCAGGCGGTGCGCAGTCCGGCTCGCTACTACAAGCCGCCACTTCCGCCGCGGCTGCGAATGCGAACCTCAGCGTAGGACCCGGCGGTGCTCAGGGATTCCAGGGAGGGGCGGAGGGAAGCCAGCTGGGTCAGCATCACTTCCACAGCCAGACGCCGACGAATATCAAGTTGGCGCAGCTGCCGACGTATTTGAGCGAGTGGACCAAGAACGGGTTCGAGGAGGCCATGTTCCTTGGCGCGCAGGTGGCCGCGAGGATGGCATTTTGCATACATAATTTTGATGCGCAGGGGTTGGAGATGCAGCGGTATATGAGTTTGAGTAGGGTTGATTATAAGTGAGTATTCCCTATAAAAGGAACTGGTGAAAGCGTTTATGCTAACGAGATACCCAAAAAAATAGTGAGTTGGGTCCTAAGGGGATTAGGTTGCATTCTATGTTGGGGTGGTAAAGGCGGACTTTGGTTTGCCTTCTGATGTCTGAAATCGAAAGAGGATGATATACCATTGATTGGGTGGGTGGCCGAGTTGGTGGACAGACAGACAGCTGATGATGTTCTTGAAAGGAGGGAGGATAAGAGATGTACGAAATGAATGGATGAGGAGGTACTCGTGCTGGCTGGCTGGCTGGCTGGCTGGCTGGCTGGTCGTTTGAATCATTTTACACGTTATGCTCACACTTATGCTTACACTTGGCAGGCGTCAGAAAAAAAGAAAGTGTTGTTGAAAGGAACATGGCCAAGTTTAGGTTTCTCTATCCTTTTGGCTTGGGTGATATCCTATCCTATCTTGTCTTTTCTCGTTTTGTATACGATGGTCAACAAGCAAATATGACAAGTGGATTGTGTGTGGTATGGGCTCGAATTTCTTTTACGTTCCTTGCTCTTTCTCCATCACGTTATCTTCCTCTGCCCTGGGCTACGTTTCTTTTGTTGCGGATGATTGTAGGGTGGTTATTCTCGTGCTGACATGTAGAAGTTGGCAAGTGCCATCCATGTCATGTCTTGGGACTGTGGTTAAGCAGGTTGAACGTCTGGCTGTTTGTTTGTTCGTGAACTTGATGGTGGACGTTGGAGGTGAGCTCGAGGATGATGGAGTGGCTAGTGCTATATCTCAGTATATAGGGTCGAGGCAGAGAAAGAGTCTGGTCTGGTCTGGTCTACCTTTCTGTCTGATGGGTGTCTTGGGTGTACTTATGCTTCTTCGTGTATTGTAGGTGAGTTGGGGGCTTCGTGAAGATGGGAGTGGTAAGTGTCGTATTACGAAGGGCAGCTTGGGGGTAGAGGCTTGTGTACCTGACCTCATAGTCAAAAATAACTGTCCCCCCTTACCACATTGGATATGTGAGGATGGGGACAGTATTGTTTTTACTATCACTGTACTTGGACTGATAGTTATCTGTGGTGTGAGTGGGTCTGATGCTGCCTGTTCGTGGTCTGTTGGCAAGTGTCCGAGAAGATGCTAGTGGCAAGTATCATAGCCTCGAGGAAAAGAGCCTTGTCTTGTCTATATGTCTGTCTAACTGATTGACGACCGCTCATGGGTTGACTTCTGCTTCCTCACGGTCTATTGGCAAGTGTCTGGGAAGACGTAGCGGCAAAAGCCACCTCGTGAAGGGTAATTCGGAGGTTCAGACGCGTCTAGTAGCCCGCTGGACCCTCAGATTCGGTGAGTCTCCCGGTCTTCTGGTGTCTGAGATGTCTGCTCACCTTGGGTTAACTCTCCCCTTTTTCACATATGTGGCACATATGTTCATCATATGTCGTGTCATATGTCTGATGACCGCGTGGCAAGTGCCACATCGTGGAGGTGGTTCGGGGGTCTATGTCTAATACGCCCGGTCACTCTCTTGGCCTTCGAACTCGGCCTCCGGGTCTCCTGGTCTGGCCACCGCAGGCCACCTTTCCGCAACCGTCAATCCCCTTCCTAAGCGCCCGGTAAGGCAGAATATGGCACCCCTTAACCCAGCATATACAAGCATATATGTCTGTCCAGTTGGTGACAACTCGGGGATATTGCCCACTATCCTGATATGGATGAGTTTCAAATGTACAGGTTTGGGCTTACTTTACATAGATCTGCCACCTGACCGGCGTTTAGAGGAGATTGATGGTTGCGAAATCCGCGAACTTTAACAATATATCGTTCATATGTCTAACATATGTCGAGAGTACTTCAGGAAGGGCCGAGACGAAGTGGTTCTGAAAACTGGTCTTAAATTTATTCCAAATCAATTTTTAATTAATTTCAAATCTATTTAGGACTCGTCACGACCTCGTCTCCAGAGGACTCCGGAAAAACCAGCCCGTTTGCCTTCCACGTCATGTTTTGCTTCCCGCTCCGCAAGTTCTTTCTGCATGCGTGCCCACATCCCCAGCCTCACCGTCCTCGCAACTCCCTATGGTTTTGGCTTCTTGACACCCGCACTTATCCCAACCTGTCCATCATTGGCTGTCCAGCCAAAATGTTCAGACACATTCAATCACGTGATTTATTGTTTCCCCGCTCGCAAATTTTCCTGCATGCGTACCTACATCCTCAACCTCGTCGTCGTCACAACCTCGGCGTTTTCACAACATCACCTTCGCCACAACATCATCGTCCCCTGCAAACTCAACGTCGTCGCCATATTAGAATCTCACCAGTGTTTCAACTGTTGCACATACTCTGCTCTTTCAATTTCATTGCTGGCTTTCAATTGCCTAAGTTCCCGTTGACGCGTTTCGCTATTGCTGATCGTGCACATCCCCAACCCTGCCGTCGTCGCAACCTTATCATTGTCGGAACCTCGCCGTCGCCAATACTTGAAGCGTTGTTGACGTTTTTCTTTTTAGACACTCGTTTTTCAACAAACTTGCCAACACGCGCTATTCATTCCTACCTAAGAACCCGCAAACGAGCCGTAACACCGGACCATGAGTTGCATTATTGACGCAGACTGGCTGCCGGATGACTTCCCTTGGGACGAGTTCACGTGGCTCTCGAAAGACGATTTGAAGAAACAATGTGCGAAGCGGTACCTTCCTGTTTCCGGTACCAAATCCGTGCTTCGACAGCGACTGCTCGACTACCAGCGTACCCATACCACCGAGGTCAGACCTTGTCCTTTGCGGCTGGAATTATCATTTCCCTCCTGGGGGACGGATTACGGATGCTCGACAAAACCAATACTTCCCATAGTACTTGTTGAGGACTTGAGCACCTTTCGTGTTTGTTTCAAGATGCGTTTCACGTTCGCGACCCATCGAATCACGAACTATAAGGGTGATACTGAAACCTTTGCTCGCGTTCAAATTGACTTTACCAATAAACCGTCTTGCTCTTGTGGCGTAAGTAAACGCGGCTTGCATTTCGAATACACTCTCAAACCACAGCTCCTTGCTGACTTAGTCCTTTTTAGAGACACTTTCTGCAAGATTCTCCCTGCCTCCATGTCGAATGTTCGTGATCAGGCTTTTGCTACCCCTGAGCTGCTTTCCAAGGACAAAGGCTAATTGTAATACCTGCATATAGATCTCCTTCGCAAAGTTTTCAACACCCCGGAGCTTCTTCTCTGGCAAGAAGCCTACCTGACTTCAGAACTCGAATACATCTACAAAAAAAGCCACGCCGCCCTTAGTCGTCTCAAGCCAGACCGTTACCGTCAAGGAAAGCAATGCGTCATATGTTTTGCTGTGCATAAGACGCATGAACTGAATGTCCCTTGCAGTTTGTGCGGATTGCCAACACATCCATTCTGCCTCAAAGCCTTGAGGAAGAAGAGAACATGCGATCCTGCGCAAGCCAGTCAATGCCTCCTCTGCTTGGACAAGACCGCCTTGGCCGTTGAGAAGTACTTTGGTCGGTCTCAGGTCTCCCTGGCTGTTGCCATACCTGTCCCCATCCCCGCCTCCCCAGCCAGCATCAGGGCACCAGCCGGATCGGACCGATCGATAACGGGTGCTATTCAATCGGAGGCTGTATCACCCGACTCCATAGAGCGAAGGACCACCCTGCAGGAGCCACACAGCGCAGCACAGCAAAGGTGCACATCGACGCCGCTCCCAGGGGTCCCGGCGCTCATTTGGCAGGAGATGCACCAGCAGGCACGAGAACAGCAAGAACAAAAACAACAACAACAACAGGAGCAAAGCGAGCAACGACAACGACAAGATGAGCAACGACAACGACAAGATGAGCAAAAGTATAAACAACAAAAACAGCAGCAGCAGGCGCAGGCAAAGGTGCGAGCCATTCGTCCCGTCATCACTGAGGTAAGGGTCTCGGAACTCCCTGGCCCTGCCCGGGTAGAAGTAAGCAGCCGAGCAGCAGCAAAACAGACGCCCATCGCCAAGAAGCTGGTATTTGAGGATCTTTGGGCGAGTCCTGCTGCTTCTGCTGCTGGTAGCGGTGCTCATTCTTCCATTCAATCCTCACCTCCACCCATAAGCACAGCTACCCAAGCTGACGAAAGTGCCGTCAATCCTCCTGGAAATTCCAGAGGCCGCTCTACGGACGCTCCTGAAGTCGCTGGTTTCGCCAATGAACAGGCAAATAATGCCGATGTTCCTGGCTCAGCTCTTGTCGGTGCCAATACAATCATCACAGCCACTCTTGATAATACTAACAACAACAAAGACAACAACACCACTGACAGGAAGGCCGCCAAGCTAGCGCGCAGTCTCAAGCGGCTTGAAGCAAAGTTAGAGCATCTAGAGAGGGAGGCAGATTATTACTACACAGAAGCCGAGAGGAAAGATCGGAAAATTGAGAGAGTTGAAAAGAAGATTTGGAAAATTAAGGAGAAGGCGGAGAAGAGGGCTTTGGCGAGAGGAGGGGATTGAGTGAACGAGCTGTCTATAATGTTGTGCGAGGAAGTAGAAGTTCGAAAATGGAGCGAATGAGGAGTGCTTTTTCTTTTTCCTTTTTCTTTTTTCTTGGATCATATTTGTTCTGTGGTTTTCTCTGATTTTGTCAAGATGTGATATCTTGAACACGGCTCCTGGTGTGCGTTGGAAAGACTTCTATTGCGAGAACTAGAAATAGACGTTGTTTTTGGCTTCAAGTCTTCACGCCTACTTGCTTATTCCAGTCTCTTTCTCTCCAATCAACCAACAGGAGGGTACTCAGCCGGGATATGGCGGTTGACTACAAAGTAAGGGTGTCAACTCTGGTCCGGCCACGTCCAGTTATCTACCGCCATTCACCATGTCCTATGCAGTTGGGATGAAACGGTGGGCATCACCATTCACTGGTGGCCCCCAAGTAATCGGGGTGCTTCCCGGACATACTCCCAGACCGGTTGCCTGGGGCAATGGGCGAGCCGGTAGTCGTGGCAGCTGGCAGCCTGGCATGAGACTGGAAGCCCGGGACTTCGACGGTCCTGCCCCTCCGCGCACAAAATCTGCCGTGGGTTTTCCCTTGAGCTTGCACAACTTCCACTCCAAGAGCACCAATCTAAACTCCCGCTTCGCAGAGTTGTCCGGAACGTCGCCTTCTTTTCTCAACACTGGCTCCCACTTCTTCCTTGATCGGGTAGGATATCCGATACCAATCCTCCTCTAAAGGGACACCCACTGTGCACAAAGCGACAACGGAGGCACCTAGGTCAACTTATTTGCCAAACGACGCCCCTTGGCGGAAGTACAATCTCGGAGTCCTCCAGGAACAATGTACGGCACGCAACCTGCCATTCGAAGGAAAAACAAAGAGGCAGCTTCAAGAGCATCTATTGAGATACCACCACACCACACGCGTGGTAGAGCTAAGGCCAGAGCCCTGGATGTTCAGGCCCTTTGAGCCCAGCTACTCGAGGCTTTTGAATCGAGCTCAAGTTGAGAATCTCCGGCTTGTAGAGGTCAGAGATGTTACCGGTCAGGTTGAGGATGGTCGCGTCAGGGGAAAGGCATTCCTGATCGCGCAAGAAGGAGCCCCTGAGCTTTTTACCGTTACTTTCGACAACCGCCCTACTTGCACCTGCATCGAGTACTTGGTAAGACTATTTCTTGCCCTTGATTTATTGTGTCCTGTGTCATGTTTTATTGTTTGCAAGTTCCTACTAACCAAACATCCTCATAGCCCCAATGCGTTCATATCATGTGTTCGTTACATCCACCTATCGCATGTCACAAAGATGGCAACTGACACTCCTCTGCAGACCTTCTACGGTACGTTCTCAACGTCCCAGAGCCGCTCCGTTGGCAAAGAGCGTTTCTAGACTCCGAGATCTTGGACATCTTTAAAGGCAGTCACCCCGTCAAGGCTCTGGATTCGCCCGAGCGGTACACCGGTTTCCCTGGACTGTGCCTAATCTGCTTCAAAGGCCAAGCAAATCACCTGTCTTGCCTTACATGCGATACAGGGCTGCACATACCCTGCCTTTTCGTTCTCACCAGCAATAGACAGACACCTGGAACACATATATGCACGGTCTGCCTGGACCGTCATGAATGGCAAAACTTTCACTCGCGCCAGGAGCGTGTTGAAAGAAGAGTGATCGAGCCAGGACGTGCTGTTGCTGGCGTAGACTTGAACCCCGATGTTTCAAGCTCTTCGAGTGACGCATCTGAGGAGGACGATGAAAGCTCCAGCGAAGAAGACTCCTCGGATGAGGATCCTGACGAGGAAGCGTCCCGCAGAAGCGAGCAGCCCAATAATGCACTTCGCCAGCCCATCAATCAGCGCCACTCTCTCTCACCCCCCGTTTTGATCAAGCAAGAGAGATTCTCTCCTCCCCTTGGCCTATCACTCCTCTCTTCACCCCCGCGCCGTCAGCAACAACAACCCGCCAGCTCGCCGCTGCGTCGCAAACAACCATCTAGAGCCGCCAAGGACATTGGCCTAGTCCGACAGAGTCTTGCCGCGGCCGCCGAAGCTCCAGCTCGCACACCTCGTCGCAGTCAGGGACGTACGCCCGCTCCTATATCCGCGGGTAGCCAACAGGTCAATGTGCCAGCTCAGATCATCACTCCCGTGCCGGTACCGGTCATCCCGGAACAGGCTTTGTTGCAGATGCAGCAGCGAAATTTCCGGCAGGCTGTCCACAACTTGGAAGCCGGAAGACCTCAACCCGGAGCCAGCATTGCCTCCCGTGCTTTATCGTCTGCACTCAGTCGCCCACAAGACCCCGCGACTCGCACTTCTGCGACTCGTACGCGTGACTCTGCTGCTTCGGTTTAGGAACCTGTCGCTCCAGCTCCAAGCGCAGCTCCCCAGGCTGTCGAGGCGTCTGTTCCTCCGGTCGTTGTTCCGGCTCCTGGTCCTGATGTCCCTGCTGGCTCTCGTGCTTCCAGCCCCGCTACTGCCAGCGCCAGCGTTAGCGGCAATATTGAGAAGAGAAAAGCAACGAAGTTGGCACGCAAGCTCAAAAGCCTGGCTAGGGAGTCAGCATATGTCCGTGAGCATGCGGATCGCGAGCTAAAGAGGCTCGCGAAGAAGAGTAAGCGCCTGGAGAAAAAGGCCAAGGCTCTGGCGAAGCGAAACAAGGCAGGCAGTGATGAGTGAGGCTGGTGAGGTCAGGCATTGTGCAGAGACAAAGGGTAGTGGTGTGTAATGGTAATGTGTGTTTGGTGAATAACTTAAAGGAGATGGAAAATACCAAGACGTATGGAGGTGTAAGAGCAGAAGAACGAAGCATTCAAGAGGAGTTACATATCAGAAGTTGAGAAGGACCAGACAATCGGCTGTTCATGTACAGAATCAAAATGGGCCGCAGTCAAGAAAGAGAGGAACAGTCAATGAATAGATAGAATATAGGTAGCTCTTTCCCTCTTTTGGACCCCCCCAGGAAACTCCTTGATTCCCAAGATGCCCCAACGTCATTACTTTTTGCGGAAGGTATATCAAGGTGAGGCCTCTTCCGAGATCAATGCTTGCAGTCGCTCCTTCCCAAGAGGCAAGAGCGTGCTTCAAGACGTGACGTGGCCCAGTGAACAGATAAGTACCCCTCCTCGATGAGAATGTACCTGTCTCCGACCTGTCCGAAGCACCTCCAGGACCGGACCTCTGAAGTGAGTCCAGAGCGAACCCAAGCTGAGTGAATGGCCCGCGTCAAATCAGGGCGCGGTACTTTGTTTGCCCTACGCAACTTTGTGACCCTGCGCACGCGGCAGATTTGTTTTCTTTCTCTCTTCCTCCCACAACCACGCATGCACCAGGACAACAAATTTCACTGTCGTTGCATCACCATTTCTCTTGTGGCCTCGCTACCTTCCTACGTTCTTGATGCGTAGTTCCTGTCATTGCTGGGATTTCCGCCACAACCGTATCCCTCTCCGTACGCCTAGAGATCACCTCAGCTGACAGGAGTCATGGGGGATATGAAGGAGCACCCCCTCCTGACGAGGTTTCCCGATGACGCCAAATGGGCACTGTTCGGCGACTCGACATTGCACGGGCAATGCTCAGTGCGCAACATTCCCAACGACGAAGCCAGCCGGAGTGACATGATACGTCTTCTACAGAAATACCAGCAGAAGCACGTCACCGAAGTTAGGAAAATTCCCTGGTGCCGCAGTCCTGAATTTGCCACTGGCAGTGAAAAACGTGAGCACTTGGCAATGTATTCTACCTACCTAATAGTACGGGTCAAAGACAAGAGTTGCTCGGACGGGACGGTTTTTAGGAAGGACTTCAGCCTTCTCGACAAGGAGGGATCAATCTATGTTGTTGCCTTCAAGGAGATACCGACTTGCACCTGTTCATCACAATCCAAGGTAAGTTCATTCACAAATTTGGCTCATGGTCTTCGGCTAAAGTTGATGCAGTTTCATTGCCAGCACATCATGTGTTAGTTGTATACCTCATAGCCTCACCTGTAAGAATACTCTTGATCTCGAAACTAACGACCAACTTTCAGATATCCTCCGCTATGTGCTCGAATGCCCGGATCCACTCCGCTGGCAAGCAGCATTTCTGCCCACGGAGCTCGAGATTATTTACCGCCATAGCTACGCCGTCTATGTTATACCTCTCACCAATGGGAAGCCTCAGACTGGGACCTGTATCCTATGCTTTCAGTCTGTTTATGCCTGGCAGTCCTCATATCGTTGCGAGACATGCGCCAGAGCTATGCATTCGAAATGCGCGAAGGCTGCCGTGGAAGTGAGGGAGTTAAAGCAAGCGACCCATTGCTGGGTTTGCGAGGATACCGCTGAGTGGAACATCGAAAAGTACCGTGAACAGAATCATATACCGGCTGTCACCATGGCCAGACCTCTCGTCACAGGTGCCACTACTACCGCGACTATCGCCTCAGCACCACCTGCACCGACAACGAATCTTGTCCATAAATCCATCGAGCGCAAGGATAAAGACGATCATGACATGAAAAGCTCGAACCCATCCAAAGAAAAGGACGGTCGAGACACTCAAGTCGAGAACAATCCCACGTTGAACGAAGGCACTTCCCAATTTGTACAACCGCCAGCAACTTTCTACTCCTTGTCATCCAAGTTTCCAACTTCTTCTCGATCTGCTCTCAGCCAGCAAGAGCTCCTGCCTTCTGCCAGTCCCCAACAACTCTCTCAAGCGTCTAAAGACGGAAACCCTCAAGCCAAGGACTCTATTTCCATTCCTGCTGTACATCCACAGAGGAGCATGTCTGTTCCGCTCACGAGTAATCCCTCGCCTATGCAGATGGAGCTGAAGCAGCATAAGGCACAAGAGCGAGCAGAAAAGTCACTACGGGGTGTTTCCCAAGACTTTAGTTCGGCTTTGGTCAAGTCCTTGTCTTCTGTTCCTTCAGTTTACCATCCAAACTCGAACGCCTCCGCTCCTCGAGCCCCCACTCCTGAACAAGCCGGTCTGACACCGGTCCTCCCAGCTGATGGCGTTGATGCTCACAATTCTGCTGCTACCACTGCAGCCGTCACTGCCCAGACCGCTCCTCCTGTTTCTCCTGACGACATCTCAGGTGATCTCGGTTGTTCTTCGCCAGTTAGTAACAAAGATGCCGATGTTCTCAAAAGGCAAGCAGCCAGGTTGGTGCGGAAGTGCCGTCATCTCGAAAGGAAATCGGCTCGCATTGAGAAGCACTTGAAACGCGGAATGGATAAGATTGACAGGGAGTACAAGCTAGAGCTCATGATGCTTAAGGAGAAGCGCAAGATCAAGTACATGAAAATTGAAAAGAAATGGGAGCATGATATGAAGGGACTCAAGCATCAGAGAGAGAAGTTCGAAGAGAAGTTGAAGGATTTGGACTGAGGTTTTAGAGCCAATGGCAGGGAACGTGTTGAAGGAGAGTGGGAGACGCCAGTTCACTGTTCGAGAAGCCCTCAAGAGGACCGGGGGTATTTTCCGCTGTCGGTTGAAACGTGAAGGGTGTAAGGGATACCAAGTTTCGGTTTGTACCAGCATGGTCATGATGGAGACCTGGATGTCAGATAACATGTTCGAGACTGTGGAAATGTGAAACAAACGATGATGATGGGCATAGGATTGATGTATTCCAAAAGAACAGAAGACTGTACGTAGCAAGGACGAATGCCCAGACTGAACATAAGACAGGTGATAATTCTGACACGAAGGTCTTGGTGAAGCGACTCTTCTATCACTTGCTTCTTGAGACGCATGCCCTAGTTATGATCCTTTGTCTTGTGTTATCCGTACTTAAGAGATCATCATGGTGCAAAGAAGAAAGAGGATGCAAAAAGAAGTGTGGCCCGTATCGGATCCAAACCGATATCTTCCTCAAGAACCTCAATCAGAAGTCGAATGATTCCACCTCAGGGATGCTGCCATTCCCCTCACACCAATGAATTCCAGAAAGATGGCCAATACCCGGAGCTCATGCAGTTCAGTTGGGGTTGGAATTATGCGGGTGATGCAGGAGTGACGGCAGGCAAGAGACACCAAGTAGAAAACTGCATAAGAGGGACCTTGACGGCTGCCAAGTGAGGAGGCAAGTGCCGCTAAGAACGGAGTGTCTACTCGTCAAGCTTCTCGAGATCGCTCCTTCCCTAAATATCCAACCAGGTAAACTGGCAACTCGGCATGGAAAAGCTCCGGGACCGAGAACTTGAGGTGAGTCCGAAGGTGAGCTGAAGTTACTAACCGGCAAGTCGGTCGCGTTGACGGAAGCACGCGTCGGTACCCTCGAGTTCTTCAATCTTGACCACCCAACCAGGAATTTATGCCTGTGTTTTTCTCTTGCAGCATTGCCACTGCTACTTGCTTCTATAACCGAAACCGTCACTCTCGTACTTCGCCCATCACTTTCATCACGCTTGTCTCTTCATTCCATTTTCTTTCCTCGAAGAAACTCCCCAGACCCATATGATCATGGCGGGCTCTCTCGAGGGATGGCTACCCAACGATGCGCCTTGGAGTGAACTCAGCCACGAAGTACTGCTGGAGCAATGCGCAATGCGAGACCTTGCGACCACCGGTGATTCTCCCGAATTACTCCAGCGTCTCTTGACCTACAAGCACGACAACATATCCGACAGACGACGCTCTCCCTGGCTGTCACAGCCTCGCCATCCCGCTGACTACAAAAAGCATTGGAAGGAGGCAGAGAGCGCGACCTTTCAGATTGTAAGGATCGAAGATATGAGTGTGTCAGGTCGATACCTCAACAAGCACTTTACCATCACCGACAAGGAGGGCGCGCTCTTTACTCTTTCATTCTCCAAAGAGCCTGCTTGTACTTGTCACGCCGGCGTAAGTTATTTCCTTGTCCAGCCTATTGCGACAATAAAGCTTCGCGCCAGGTCACCACTAACGGATCATAGACCGCTCACTTTCGATACGTCAACATCACTTGCGTTCACATGATTTGTTTGTTATCCCCACAAATCCCCTCAACCAGTACGTTGTTGGCATTATCTGACACCCCCCACAGATGTCATGCGCTTCGTGCTCAACAGTGCCGGGCATTATTGTTGGCAAGACGCTTTTTTATCCTCCGAACTGGAATCCATTTATCGCCACAGCCACGTCGTCCATACTCTCCTTACAACAGGCTGGCAGAACCCCAATGATCAATGCACTATCTGCTTTAAAGAACTTCGAGATCGAATTTTTCGTACGACGCACGTCACATGCGGTCAATGTGGAAGAGCAGCACACAAGGTCTGTGTTGGCGCCGTCAAGCGAGTAAGGCAACCGATCCAGGATGACCAGTGCTATATCTGCGAGGACAGAGCTGAGTGGGGAGTCGAAAAATACTCTGAGCAGAGAAAGGCTCGGCCGGCTGTTCCCGTCAACACGACCGTTACTCCGGCGGTATCTCAACCAGCAAAGAAAGTTGGCCAACACTCTTTCCAGACTTTGTTCAAGATGAAGAGCGAGGTTCATTAAGCCACGGAGACGTTGGTGACGAACAACTCGATAACAAAACCCGCAGTATCAGCCATTGTTCTTCCTCCGACGTGTCTTCAATATCTTCTTTATCCGATCTTTCATATCTTAGCCAGCTCTTCGGCAAAAAAGAAGCGTCATACTCTCCACATTATCAGCAACCGAAATGTCAACCTACCTCCCATAAAACTGATGGACAACAGGTGTCCATCGAATCGCGGAGTTGGCCCCCTCCTTCCGTTCCTTCAACCCAGCCGATTCGACCAAAAACTGCAAATGTGCGGATGAGCGCACCTGTTCCACAGAGTCATACGCCTGTTCCACTCCCGGCTATAGCATTTGCGTGGAAGGAACAAAAACAGAAAAAGCAGCAACAACAACATACATAGGTTGCTACCCGAAACAAAAGCCTGTTCCTGCCTACTGACCTGTCTCTTCAGCCGAACTCGCCGGTTTCCATTCGAGTTAAACCTATCATTGAAGATGAGGCGAGGTATACTCCATCCATTTCTGATAAGCCTGCTGACAGTGTCGACCGTCAACTGTCTACCATAAATAGCAAACCTGCAGACATCTCAGCTAATGCCTCCTCTCCTGCTGCTCCATCCATTACATCCCAGTCGCCAACTTCCGGTGCTCGACCTGCTGCTGGTTCTTTTGCCGATAATGGAACCGCCACCGCCAGCAAATCTCCTTCTACAATCAGGACCAGAATCCAAAATCATCAGCGAAAAGTGGGAGAGCTAAAGCAGATATTTGAGCGTTTGGCAAAAGAGTCAAAACAGTGTGACGTACCGTTACAAGCACAGGAGTATATCGCTGGGATGAACAATAAGCAACGGTAGTAGTAGCCAAAAGGTACTGATCGATTGTAGAAGCTATTGCTTGCTGAAGAACCCAGTATGCCAGGAAGCCCGGGAGGGCTTCCTTATATGTTAGGTCTTCAGCCGGACCCGTGGACCCGAGTTTCCCCCTCGGGTCCCGGTTTGGACCCGGCCTTCAAGACCGGTCCTTCGGGTCCTGTCTTCGGGTCCTACCTTATTGGTTGGTTTTATCTAGATACATGATTGGATCGTAACAAACAGGAGCTGAAAGTTATTAAGAAGCAGCACAAGCAGGAGCTAAAGGAGAAGAGGAAGATCAAGAATAAAGCGAAGCGAGAGCTGAAGAAGCTGACAAGACAGGGGAGAAAGCTACAGAAGAAAGCTGAAGCGGAGCCCAGACATACTGAGGAGAGTTCTGCTGAGTGACCCGCTGTGGGATTGACAGAAGCATTGACAAGGATTATGACGGCATATCGAGGTTTGGTTCTGTGGAGAAGTATAGAGGGAAATGGGAAGATATGTTAGAACAAGTGCGGAAAGCAGGATGGTGTTAAGACCTGATGCCAGGCTCCCATGGTGAAGAGGATGCGAGGGCAATAATAGAAACTCGTGTATGGTTGAGAGTGTTGGATTAGTTATTTATGTGTAATGAATGAGCGACAGGCTTGGAAGTCATGGAGGTTATATGGTGAGATAATACGATCATCTCTCGTTGTTCTAAACTGGGGCTATGGTTCCCGTGTAGATTATCTGATCTCGAAGGGATGGATACATGTTCAAGAGAAATGTGTAATAAAATAGGGAGCTGCATGTTCTGTGAGTAATTAGTGCTCATCAGGAATACATCAAACGAAATACCGTACGGGGAGGAGAGGGGTGCAGCTTCCGGTCAATTGACAGATCGAAACTCCAGACGTTCAAGGTCCCGTTGGTAAAATAACGGACGGTCACTTGACCGGAAGTTGCACCCCCCTTCCTCTCCGTACGATAAGGTGAGCCCGTCATTACGCGGCCTGCCCCCAGGTACCTACCTGTCTCCCGGCAGTCCAAGACAAAAGACGAGCGCATCGGGTGTTTCGAACTGCGACTCGGAAGGATCGTCCCGAAGATAGTCCGGGACCGGACCATCGGCCTGATTTTGAGGGGGACCCCAAGGTAAGTGAACGCCCCTGGTCGTGACATCAGCAGCCAAATTTCCTTCGAGTTCTTCTCACCTCACGGAGGGGGCGATTTCTTTTCCTCTTGCAACCGCGGCATCACCACGTCGAAAGTCCACCTCACAGGCACTTTGACTGTGGCACGTCGTGTACCACTTTCATTTATCGTCAAGCCCGCTACCCCGTGCGGTCATTCGATAATTTACTCACGGTAGCCGCTTCGACTGCGAAGGAACTGCGACCATGCCGCATCCACTTGAGGAGTGGTTGCCTAACGACGCGCCTTGGGCGAGGCTCTCCACGGCCGTATTAGAGAAACAATGCACTATCCGCAATTTGCCGACCACGGGACACTCAAAGGATCTCGTACAACGTCTCTCAGCTTATAGCCAAGCTGAAATGAACACGTCCGACAACAAACGTCTTCACTCTTGGCTGACTTGGCCTGTCAACCGCGCATCGTATGAGGTAGCCGCGTTAGCGGCGGGAAAAGCGAGGTTACAAGTTGTACGCGTTGTGGACAAACCTGGTCCCAAAAGGGACAGTTTAAGAAGGGATTTTGAGATCTGCGATGAACGACTGTGGCATAATCATGCCTGGGAGAAGCGAGAGCCTGTTACAGTTTCAATTGATACTGTTCTCCAATGTGATTGTCCTGTAAGTGCCTTCACAGTTCTATTTCTGATCAAAAAAAGGTCTGGCTCAAGAGGTTCACTAATGCATCCTAGGAAACGGGTCTTTGTGAGCACAAAATCTGTTCGTTTCACCTAAAATATTCTCCCCTTCAACTGTTGTGGTTCATATCATCTTCTAACAAATTCCATACAGTTATTTTGCGGTTTGTTCTTAACTGTCCCGAGCCTTATCTCTGGCAGAGAGCTTTGCTGCCTTCTGAACTTCAAACAATCTACCAGCATAGCCACGCCATTCGCGCTTTTGGCCCCAACAACTCGGAGATTCAAATCGGGATTTGCATGCTTTGCTTCCGAGATTATAACCAATCCCTGGATAAGGTATACCATTGCTTGCAATGCGGAAGAGGAATGCATTCCCAATGCAGCTTCAATTCCTGGCGAGTGAGAAAACCTATGAGAGAGGACACTTGCTGGATCTGCTACGATATCGAATGGGACATCGAGAAGTTTTCTTGGAGCAATCGGGTCTTACCCGCTGCTCCAAGCACTGCACCTGCTGTACCGGCACAAAATGAATCAGCAGTAAATGCTACCAGAGAGCTGATCCAGCGTACAGAGCCAGAGGACGATGACTCTAAAACCTTAAGCTCATCAAGCGACGAGGACTCCGAGGACTCCGAGGAGGTACTACCCGGCACCACTGCGTATCTCGACCGGGAATTTCCCTGGTTTTCGTCCTGGTTATCGTCTTCACGCAGCGCTTCTGACCCCGATAACCACTCTCCAATGCACCGGGAAAGCGCAATCAAAGCCATCTGGGGTCATCAAGAAAAGCGCAGCACTGAGCACGTCCATTCAGAGTAATGAATCTATCCCATCTCCAGACGATCCAGCACTTATTTGGAAGGGAGCGCCGAGAACATGCGAGCAGCAGCACCAGGAGAAGAAGCGGCAGCAAACTGCTCTTCTGAATCTCTCTGCTACCCCGAGTCATGTCTTGTTTGCTCTGAATCCCAGCGAAGGCAATATGAAACCATTAGAAGTCGCCACTGCTCGTGATACCGCGAGAATTCCCGCTGGGGATTCTGCCTCTCCTCGCGCATCCTCTTCAGCTGTCCAGGCTCTTGCCTCCTCGGCTGTAACCACTACTGCTCAGCACAATCAAGCAGACACTACCTCCATTTCTGCTCACAATCCCTCAATCGCAGGCGGTATCTCCCATGCCCCCCAAGTCAGTGTTAACTCTACAACTGCTACTTCAACTAAATCTGCCGATGCTACCAGTGCTCAGCAAACTACCAGCATTGCCACCGACAATCCTGCAAGTCCTTCTGCACCTCTTCCGACTGACCATTCTGCTTCCACTCCCGTACTTTCTTCCTTGGGTATGCATGCCTGTGGAGACCATACAAAAGCAATGGAGCTCGTCCTGGAGTGCAGTCGTTTGGCAAAGAAATCTGTCGAGATTCAGAAGAAATCGGAGCGCGAGGCGAAGAGGAGGAAAAAGCGTAGACGAGAGATGAAGAAGACCAAGAGAAAGAGCAAGAAGAAAGTAAAGCGGCTCGAGAAAAAGATCGAGAGCTTGGAGAAGGAAGTGTTGAAGGCTTTGGCGGGCCCGGAGGTAGTGTAGGGGGCTGCTGCGTGAGGGAAAATTCGGTTTGTTGTTTGAGTAATGTATCATGCTTCAGAAAAGTACGGAAGACGCCTGTCTTTGCTCATACCTTGAGGGTTCGGTAAAGAGGCTCAAAAGGATGAACAAGAACCTCGTGAACCAGTTGATGAACTTGGCAGAACAGGACTCTGAGGAGGGCAGCTCCCGAGCTCCTTCCATGTTACACATGGAATGACGGGCATTTGGCCATCATATGATCTTAGAATTTCCACCAAAGGGAGAAATACGGACCGAACCCAACTTCTCAAGTGGTGGAAGGCGCTGCTTGCGAGAAGTTGGGGAGTGTCTTTGTGGAGACCTGTTCATGGATGGCCATGCGCAGATGAAGCGATACGCGCTTATGACCATGAAGACACAAACAACGAGAATAGAAGGTAATTCAATTTGAAAGCAAAAGTTACCTCTGTATTAGTAGTGTGCAATATGTGCCTAGGTGATTGATCTCCGTGGGACATGTGTTTGATAAGGTTCTCGTTTTCCATTTCCTCCAATTTGCCGTGAAACGCAACGTACGAGGCAGGCGCAAGTTGAGAGAAATATTATCAATTTCGCCTACATGAAGCAGCGACATTTTGTTGGGATGAACTGGCCTGGAGGAGGATTGTGTAGTATGATGTGTACCTCTATGTATCAGCATATAGCAGCCCAATAAATACGTCTAAAGGCATACTTTGAGACCTCACCCCGGTACCCGTCGGTCTCAGAGCTCTTTCCATCCTTGGGGCAAGTTCAGTATCCTTGCCCTGTGTACAAAGGTGTGACGCGTCGACGCGGCTCTGTTCTGGGTACGGGTGCTCTTACTGATTTTCTCTCTCCCACATCACCCATCTCCCTCTCGCGTACACAAAATCTTTTCGTGCAATTCACATTTTCACTCCTACCCCGCGACTTCTAAAACCACAACACTCTCCTCTTTCCATATTTCAAGGATTACTTGATTTCCTTTCTCGTTCCTCCCTCCGTTCAGCAACCCCGCTTACTTCTTTCATGGTTCACTTCGCCCTCAGAAAATGACCATGGAGCGCACCCTGCCGGCAGATTGGCGACGTGATGATGCGCCTTGGGAAGAACTCCTGTTATCAACTCTGGAGAAGCGCTGTGCAGCGCGCAATCTTTCAGTCCTGGGCGGCCGTTCGGGGATGATAAAGCGACTGGATCACTATCAAAAGTCCTTCGGCACTGAAAACAGGATGATGTCCTGGCGAAATCGATGGAGCGGTTCTTTGCATGAAGACACGTATGAACACGCTTTGCAGCTGGCGGATCGCACGAAGTTCCGGATTATACATGCCCAAAACATGATTAGTCAAGACACAGGTTATCATTACAAGCACTTCCATGTGACTCACGAGGGGGACGAACTTTTCGAGGTTGTGTTTGGCCGTTTACTCTGGTGTAACTGTAGAGGATGGAAGGATGCATGTGTCCACATAGTCTGTTAGTACAACGCAATGCGTCTCTCACAGAAAAAGGTTGAACTACCTATACTTCATAGCATCGTTAACGTAACGCTGCAGATGTCCTCCGCTATGTCTTCAACTGCCCCGAGCCTCTCCGTTGGCAACGGTCCTTCCTTTCCACTGAGCTGGAGGACATTTACCGCCACAGCTACGCGGTTCGCACTCTGCTTCTTACCAATTGGAAAAGCCAGGATCCTCTCTGTGCTCTCTGCTTCAAGGCCGTTGGTCCCACAGAAGGGCATTCGACCTGTTGCGTCACGTGTGGAAGAACGATGCACACCGAATGTGTGGGTGTTGCACAGAAAGCGAGAGCACTGACCAAGGAAGAGCAATGCTGGAGGTGCGAGGACGAGACTGAATGGGGTATCGACAAATACTGTGAGCCTGGACAAGTCCAGTATCCTCTGATTGTCCCTGGCACCAAAGCTGCCCCTCAGACACTACAGGGACCAGGTGGAAATACCGCTCAGCAGCACAATGAGCGCGAGGCAAGCGATGCTGCTGGCAGCAAAGGCTTTGGCTCATCACGCGGCGAAAACTCAGGTCAACGAGCCAACAATCCTCCTTCCATCAGCGCGGATCCTGTCCCTAGTACCGCTCCAGCTCCAGCTTCTGCTGCTACTTCCGATACCGCTCTGGCTCCGACTTCCGGTACTGCTTCCATCAAAAATCCCATTTCAACCACCACGAACGCCAACAACAGCGACAGGGACTCAGCCAAACTAGTCCAAGATCACAACCATATGACAAAGAAATTAGCTGAGATGCGGAAGCGTGCCAAGCGTGAACATCAGAAACTTAACAAGAAGCATAAGAAGGAGATTAAAAAGCTCAGAAAGAAGAGCAAGCGAGAGCTCGAGAGGCTTATGAAGAAAAGTAAGAACATGGAGAAGAAGGCTAAAAGCTTGGGTGGAGGGCGTGAAGGGAATGATGACGCCTGAACAATTTGGACTGAGTGGGACTACTGCCCGAGAGAGCGGGATCTTTAATGACAATACGTGGCTATTATTTGCTTGTCGAGGACGATACGATAACTATTTTGGAGTCGTGCGAGTATGGATTTGTTCAAGGGCTTGAGCGCTTGATGCCCTTATGGCAAGGAGAGGCCGGAGCGAGTGATGATGCTATAACCTCGCTCACTGCGAGCGAGAGATGCATGGAGGAACACTGAGATGGGAATGTACAGATTGTTGAGGTAGATTGTCGGTTTGTGTTCATGTATCATTGAAGTCATGGTAAGATATGTCGGGAGATGTTGAGTACCCCCATGGCTTCGGTATGAGAATGTACGGGGAGTTGAGGATCCGTCAGACAAATAGATATGTCGGAAAGTGCTTTACACAAGAAAACAGAGAGAGAAAAAAAGGAGAAAAAAAAAGAAAAAATTTGAAAAGAGAAATCGCTTTGCTCCCAGGTTTCACTTCCTCTTCATGACCACCCGGGCGGTGGGTTGGTTGCCGAAGTGGTCGTCAAAGCAGACCGGACACAGATAGTGCAGCAACGCCCTGGTGTGGGTCAGAAAGGCCGATACTAAACTTAAAGGGATCACATTCCATGATTCAACATGCATAAAGCAGAGTCACTTGCCTTGGAAATTGTTCCTTTCAACAATTTACAGGAAGTCAGGTTCAAAGATATATCAAATCTGCTCGGATCGGCAATGAGAGTATACAAGTACCTCTACGTACCAAACGTCTATTGTACTGACCGTGACCTGCTCGGTTTCTTTTCACAACCACTCGCTTGCTTGCTCAAAGTTGCTCCTTCCCACACTATCTGTAGTGTTAACATGCAAATGCAGGTGATTTCTGAATGCCGCCCTCCCTCGTCACCCCCACGGTCATCTTTCTTAGGACTACCACTGACGCCCGCGTTACTGCCTCTGCGGTCAGCATCGTCCTTATCTTCACCCTTCGTTTAGAATCTTTGCGTTGTTTCTTTCTGGATATTTAAAAGCAAAGAACCCCATGCCCGAATGCAAATCTTATCTATTTCGCTTTCGTTTTCTTCTTCCTCCACTCGACAGATGTACCCGTCGATATCTTCAAGACCAGACTCTTATCCAAAATCAAACATACATCACCCATAATCGAGGCCAAAATGCAGTCAACGAACCCAGAACACACCCAAGGCTTTTCAGTCTCCAATCCGTTTACCAGATTCATTAATTATTGTCCCCACGACGTACCGTGGGAAAAAGTCACCAATGCCGAGGCTCTCAGGACCCATTGTTTGAGGCGTGGACTTCTGGACGATCGTGACGTTCCAGCACTCCAGCAACGCCTAAAGGAATACCAACAAGCACACAAAGACGAGAACGAAGATCGAGGTGTGCCTTGGCGGCTTACTCCTGATGAAGCGTGGATACTCGCCAATGCGACCAGAACCAGGTGTCAGTTAATCCAGGTTGTGGACAAAAGCTATGTGGGTTCGTGGGGGCGTTGGCTTGAGAAGCGATTCACCCTCCACACCAGACGTTTGGGTCTCTTTACCGTTATAATTCGCAAGAGCCCCACATGCTTCTGCCTAGGCAATGTTAGTTATCCTGCCCGCACTTGAGTTACTACCTGGAGCTAGATATAATAGCTTACCAACGTTCCCAGACCATCGAAGTCAATGGAAGACGAAGTTGCGAGCATATCCTTTACGTTCTCCGCCACATTCTTCGCTGCCCGGAACCGCTCCTTTAGCAAAATGCGTTTCTATTGGAGGAGCTGGATTACATCTTTGCCGCCAACCCTTTTTTCTACTTTTTCCCCAACCAAAACCCAGGGCGGGTGCCTCAAGTGAACGTTGTCCCTTCCCCGGCATGCGTCATCTGCTTCCAGGAGGCCGGCTCCATTCCACTCCAGGAATGCACGAAATGTGGTCATATGGCTCACTGAGAGTGTTTCGACATCTTCAATAGTGCCAGAAAGCCTAGCCAGCCCAACATTTGCGTTCTCTGTGAAGACGAGAAGCACTGGGCTTGTCCTGAGTGGGTGTGTAGCCCCCAAAGCGAACCTGAAAAGTGGATAGACAAAGAACACATGGACAAATCCCTTCACGAGACCAAGCTGGCAGCAATGCTTAACTACGAGTATAAATCGAGAAGACACAAATGATGGACGAAACAAAACGACGGAAAAAAGGAGCCATATGGGCATAACGAACTACTCCGGAATCACATGCCTGAAAGAGGAACGCAAGTATTGACGGATGGAAGATGCTGATAAAAGAGAGAACTTGGGCGGCAAGAAAGCGGGCTGTTGGCTTGAAGCGGAAGGACTGGAAGGCTATAAGGTTTTGAATAAGACGTATGCGGTAAGGCGCTTGAGTGTTCCTTAGATGAAAGGAATGGAAGCGGCTTTATCATGTCAATGGTGAGGGTGAAAGCAGTATTCGTTGAAGGTATACTTTGACGTACCACGGCACAGGGCTCGAGGACAAATGGCTTGATGCTGATGCAAGATCGTGTATGCCCGGAAGATTGGCCCAGAGCTGAGGAGAGATCGAGTTGATGGTGGTAATTGCCGCATCGGAAGGGACCAAGAGCGCATGTATATAGGCAGTATGTGTTTGAAAACACGTTCCTGGCATTCTTTAGTGAAAGTCTCTTCATTATGCATTCACCATCTGGTCGTGATGCCGTGTCAACAGCCGAGTGTCAAGCGACATGTCTGAGCCTCTGGAGATGTGACATGGCAGACAGTGGCCGTTTTTGTCGACCTTGACCACTCACTTGGATCCGCGAACCTGGAGTTCGGGCTTTCAGAGAAAACTATTGATCATTGCATGAACCAAATAAACGCCCATGAAAGAAGACTAGATGGTCACGACCCGGTGTTAACATCAACATGATACGGTAACGGCCTGACGCGTCCACCCCCGCGTAAACTTCGGTTCCCTGTGGACAGTCGTCCTGCAACTCTTTCCTGCAACTTCCTGCACCTTCATTCGAGTTCCAACCCAACAACCTCAATCGTGCAGCTCTTTCTGGGGTGTCCACACAACAAATCCATTGCGGCCATCTACGGTAGTGTACCTTGCTAAAAGCTTCGGTTCTTCTTCCACATCACCATTGCTCGTTACCTGCCTGCTAACTCGAGCACCGCAAACACGCCCTAGAGCGCCTATCCCTTTGTGGTTCTCCGAAAACAATGCCTTAGACGGACTCTCTCTCTCTAGTAGGTGATGCCAACAATTACGCTTCCGACTCGAGAACTATCATCAGCGCCACAAACCCCAGGATCGTGCCCTTCCCCCCTGGCGCGTTGCAAAGAACATTCCTACATCAGAGCAGAGACCGAGGCTTTTGCGCAAACAATCGGGTGCTGAGATTACTCGATCGCAGCTGCTAGGGGAGGATCAAAAGCCATTTACATCTTGTTGGCGGGAGCGATACACATATGGCGGATCACGCCTATACACCTATGTTACAATCGGCAAAAACCCAACTGTTCACTGGGCTTCCAAGGTATGTGAGCGATTCAATCTTGCTGGTGCGCTTGAAGGATCTTTGCGCGACTGCTGGTGATGTTTGGGCGAATATGTAGAACACAAGACAGACGCCGGCTACAGAAACCGCACATCATCTACGTCCTGAAGTACACCCTCGGCTGCCCGAAACCCCTGCGCTTCCAAACCGCGTTTCTCTTCGACGGACGAGTCAAGATCTTTCGGTATAGTACCGTCTTTGAGCTGATCGACCGCTAGGGCTTTTATCTCCCTTGCGCTAGTTGGTCGCGGGAGCCCAAGATCCGTCTGCAATACCTCACCTGCCATACATTGACCCATATCGGATCTGCTCAAGTTGTTTCCGTTTCGCTTGTTTGGGACGGACAGCGTGAGATGACTCTCTATATCAGGCTTGGTCGAGGTATCAACAACCACGAGTAACTTTAAGAGAGACTATGTGTTTAATTGCTTGTTAGAAGATGTCATGTGGCATCAGAGTTGGGTAACTCGACAATCGATGTCGAGTCGCATCGTGAATATGGGACTGGTGATCAAGCGACCTTCTCCGAAACAAAGATGATTTCCACGAAAAGAAAGAGTAGTATTTGAGCAACTGACAGTTTTAACGTTGCTTCAGGAAGTTTAGATCACGTTTCCTTGTGAGTGGACCCAAAGTTTTTTGTTTTCCTTTTTTTTGTGTGTTGTTTCATTGCTGTTGCTTTTCTCCTTTGCTTCATGAATCCATCTCCTGGAGCTCACTTGCTTCAGTGTCGAGCAGTTGTAATTTGAGTGGCATATCAATTCTCGGCGAACAGTCGAGCGCGCGTGGGAAGGATCGAGAAGAAAAGAAGGGAAAAAACCATGCGTTAATTGGTAATGAAAAACATGGAGAAAGTGATCAAAGGAGAAGGTGACAGGGCGCACGAGCTCCTTTCATGCTCAATTTCGCATATCAGCACGTTATCTCCTGTGACCAATTCTTCGACACTCCATGGTACATTGCACCCAACTTCTCCGTGGTTAGCAGTTGATAATTCTATCGTGAGGAATCAATGGGTAAAATGAGTTTGCGGTGCCATTCAGCTAGATTTCGGAGATTTCGGAAGGAGTGGCTGGCGCAGGCTCAGACGGGCCGGAACGGGTTTCGACCAAGGGCGCATGTTTCTGCCTTGCATGAAGCTTGAGGTGCGACCAACTTGGTCTTGGATATCGCAGCAGCGTACATCAAGTTCTGATGCGCGGCGGTAGAGAACTCGTCGGTGGGCTCGTGCTCAGTATCGCTTTTCATTCACTTGTCCTCTGACGGCCGTCCACCCCTACTCAAGTCCAGAGCTTACCTAAACTTCTTCACGCGACGGGCGCTTGTCGGTCCTCCTTCTCCCCACAACAACAAACGAAGCTCGATAGTCGCTTTCTTTCCATCGCCTGACCATCATCGCTGCCTTTCTTGCCAGGCGTCTCCTCTCTACTTGCAACCACAGTCAACTGCAGTCGCTATCCGGTCATCATACTATCAGATACGCCACCTCCCTCCCAAGTCTCAAGACACGCCCACGACTCACCTCTCACCTCCAGTAGAAACCATGGAGATTCGTTCGAAAGAAGATCTTATCGAGTATCTACCCAACGATGCACCCTGGACAGTTTACCGTGACCCTGTCGAAGCCCTCCGAGCCCAATGCGTGAAGCGGGGTCTTGATCCTACTGGCCACGTAGTGGAAGTTCTCAATCGCCTCCACAGATATTCCCAACTTCATAACGCTGGTGAACAACGGATCGTTCCCTGGCGCTGCGGCGAGCATCCGCTCTATGTCGGCGCACTTTATCACGCTCAGGACAACAGATATCTGATCATCTCGGTCGAAGACAACAGCAACGATACCTCGATTGAGAAGAGGTTCACTTTATGGGACCCTTCCTCGATTGAGACGTTCCATGTCATCATTGGCAGGGTTTCCCGGTGTAGTTGTCGGCTCAGCGTAAGTTCCACATCTTGTTCCTAAACTGATATCATCTTGCTTACTATTATGATCTTCAGCGAGAGGAAGTAAGCCGCAAAAACTACGTCTGTGGCCACATTGTGTACGTTCTTCGCTACGTACTGGATTGCCCCGAGCCTCTCAGATGGCAGCAAGCTCTGTTGTTCAAGGAACTACAGGCAATCTTCCACTTCAGCACCGCGTTTCGCTACGCCGTCAACGGCACAGCCTGTTACCCCAACCGGCAGTGCGCTCTCTGCTTTCGCGACATTCAAGGGGGGGATCTTACCCTCTCACATTGTTGCAGGCTGTTTGTACACCGCGAATGTCAGGACAACGTACAGAAAGCGGAACCTAGAGGGTTGGTTCAATGCATTGGGCACTCCAGTGGATTATTCTGGATGGGAACTGAAGAAGCTAGTGTTGCTGCTTGGAATACAGCCCTACTACCACCTCCAGTTCCCTATGGCAATGATGTTTGCAGCTATGTGCAGTCCGACGATGAAAGCTCGGATGATCACATGACGCAGTCATCGAGTGACGACGATGAATGGGAGTTTATCAGAGGCAACGGAGGCGGCAACGACATTTTCAATGGAGACTCGGCTAAACGATCCATCGAGTTTTTTGCCGAAAGAAGTCAAATCCTTCCTGGGTCTCCTTCCATCGAGTCATCAAAATCATCTCCCGCTGTCTCAGAAGAAGAACCCGAGTCCCCCTGCCCTCTTCCTCGGAGACAGCTTCCCTCCAGAGCCGCGAAGGAGGCCACGCGGGCGCGTCCTGACGCATATACGGGATCATCGCCCCGTAGAAAAGCGCAGGCGCCCTCGCGTGAACCGATGCCTAAGGAGTGGACCAAGAAACTGAGCACAACGCTGATTCCCTTGCCGGTAATCCCAGGGTTTGCGCGGCAGCAGTTGTTTGGCAGTCAACCGGCTCGACGTAGTCAGAATGCTGTGTCGATTCCTATCGTGCCAGCAAGTGCGCAGGGGCGATTGAGAAGCTCGCAAGCCAATGGTTATGGTATCCCGTTGCGTACCGCCACCGCTACGGGCTCTCATACTGCTCCCGCTCCCACTTCTGTTGCTGCTACTGCTCATTCTGTCTCTGGTCTTGCTGCTGCTTCATCTGTCCCCTTTTCAGGTACTGACGTCGCACATTTCTCACCATTTTTCCCTTCCCCCGCACCTTACTCACCTCCTGTTGGTCTTGGAACTAATGATCCCTTTCTCTCTTTCCCCATGTCTCCCGATGGCTCGAAGTTTTCTTCCATGTCACTCGCCGCCCCAGATACCAACGCCTCTGCTTCCACTACCAAGAGAAACAAGAAGAAGGGGAATTTGGTGATGAGCCCAGAGAACAAGAAAAGGACCGCTATAGTCAGCGTCCGCCCCATGGTACATCAAGTCAGCAACGCGTTAGACGGTATACTAGCCGACTGCACAACTACTACTTCCACTTCCGTTTCCGCTGCTACTACCACCACTGCCACAACTGCCGGCGTCAGCACTACAGCAAATTCGGCGAAGCAAAGAGATAGGCGCATGGCGAGACTCGTGAGGCAAATGTCTCGCCTGGAAAAAGATGCAGAGAAGGTAAAGCAGACCAAGGAGTACGCCGAGCAAGAGCTGAAGAGGATGGAAAGAAAGAGGAGGAATGTGGTCAGAAAGATGAATAAGTTGTGGGACAGGGATAGGGACAGGAGTGTGTAAGAAAGAGGTTGGCCAAGGTGAGGGCCTGATTGGGGCTATGTTGGACTACGATTACCTACTGTATGAGTTGGGAGCATGGCTAGAGGTATGCGTTGCGGTTGAGGACGCTGGACAGATGTGCTGAAGGGAGTCGTTTCGGGCAGTTTTTTTGTTTGAGTCATTGTGTCTAGAATAGGAGGAGAATTGGATGGAGGTTTGAACCATGACAGTGGCATTGGGTGGCGTTATGTGGGTGTTTAGCGGTACCGTCGGTATGGGTCTTATGGCTTCGACTAGGAAGAAGGTGCCTACCAAGCGGCAGATGGAATTTACTACTAGAAGAGAAATAGATAGAGGATTTTTACGTGGCCGTCCATGTGTAAGCCAACGGCATGTGCAAATGGTTGATATAATATTTATGAGTTCACGATCTTGTTTTGCTACCCACGCAGTGTAAGCGACGATGTTGACATGGTCGTGTGTACGCGAGAATCTTCAAGGAGGAAAAGATCCATACTAAATTCCACAACTGTTGACCAACATATCTCATCACGGAGTTTTCCGCTCATTCTTGGTGATGGAGACGAGTGGCTGGCTCATTCTATTAGCCCGCCCTTGCTCAACATCTGTCGTGGTCAGAAATCCTGGCTGCGGATAAACCAAAAGACAGTGAAGTGAAATCATGAAACTTGGGCCGTCAAGGCGAGGGCAATGGCGGCTACTTGAGTGGTGCTTCACTCGCCACTGGCATCCCATAAAGCCGAGATTTTGAGTGTCCCGTTGCCGTGGGATCCTTCCGTGTTGAAGTGTCTGTAGGCACTATTCGAAGCCGCCCCTGCCTCGTTCAACTCGTGTTCCATGTTAAGAACCTAAGCCCGCTTACTCTCGGCTTGTTATACCATTCGCAAATGAATGGAACTCTAACACATGGTGCCCCTTTTCCCACCCCTCCAGTTCCCTAGCTGGTCTCCCTCACATCATTCCTCCCTCCGCCGTCATGACTTTTGTGAGCCAGTCGTACATACCTTGACACCCATTTACTGGCCTTCATTCTCTCCATCGGCACTCCCGTCGAGCAATCACAGGCAGCCAAAGTTGCCGTTTTTCTCCCCTTCGTCCACTACTGCACTATTCAGTCCTTGTTTGTAGTTCTGTCTCCACCTCCAACAGTTTTTCGCACCTCATCCACGCGTATAACACCATCGAAAACATACACCGATGTTTCTTTTGGGTCACTTGCAGCCTGAAGGCTCGATTGCATCCAAAAGATGGGGCAATGCCATTTCGTGTTCGGGCGTCCTGGTCGAGGAGCATAATTTTCTGGGAACAAGGCGCCATGGCCATGGTGGGCGTGCTTGTTCGGACCACTGGCTAGATGGGCGACGAGATTGGTGTTAGTATATTGAGCCCAAACTTGACGCTGGATTAATAGAGGGAATGAGTACCAGCGCGCATCTCAAAGTCATAATCTATTTGAAGTCACCGACGAACGTCAGACCCACGAAGAATTGCCAGTTGCTTGCAGTTACAAATCAAGCATCAATGATGACAACAACACAAAGTAGCAAGCAATAACTTTGAGTCAGGCATCAGTGCTTTCAAGTGCGAGTAGTTCCATCCATTTTTGACTCTTGGAACGTCCCAGCTTATCAACTGTCGCTTTTCTGTGACTGTGTAGCGCTGAATTGAACGCTGACTTCTCTTGACAAGGGTTTCTCTTTCGTGTCCCCAACAGACAGACACTCTCCTCTAACATCCGATGCTCGACTCGATATCCACCGCGTGCAGCGCACGCAGGGACAAATTACTAGATATATATAGCACCTTGTGTCGTTTGTGATCATGACATGATAGTGCAGCTCTTTCGATCCTCCATCACACAAAACATCCTGAATGGAAAGTTCGTCAGCGCGGGACTTGACAACGCACTCTTCGCAGCTTAGCCACTATTCCACCATATTTCATGCCAAGCAGTTGATATCAACCCGATCCGTTTTTGGAGGTTTTATAGACTTTCTCCAATTGTTTTCGTTTTGAATGTAGTTGTCCCCTTATTTTTCTTTGAAGTTTTGCAGACCCCACGCACGGGTAACGAACACGGCCCTGAGTGTTAGTCAAGAAGTCTGATACAACCCAACTTCTAACGACGTCTTGCAGCAGAATTACCTCCTTGTAGGTATATACCTACTGCTACCCGTCGCTTGATTGTGGCACTTTTGGCCGGGGTTCTTCTTGGCTCTGGTGACGTAAGGAGTGCAAGGGATCTTTCTCTCTTTGCCAATCTGGTTCTTGACAGGAGTGGAGGGGCTTCTAGTTGTTGTTGGGATATAGAGAAAGAGGTAATATAAGGATAGTTGGAGGTTTATCGGGATAGCCGGTATATCCGCGTAGTAGGTGCTTATGTGTGTTTTCAGGTTGTGTTCTTGTGTGTATTCCTTTTCGCAATAGGGGCATTTGAGTTTCTCGTTTTCTGGTGGAGGTGGGTGACCTTCTCGTTCGGCTAGTGGTATTTGATAACCGCATATTGGGCAAAAAAAAAAAAAAACCTGGGTGTGGGCGGGCGTGGCCGTCCCTCCGCGCGAGCGCCTTCTTCCGCCGAGTGAGCTCGACCGAAAGCGAGGGCAGCCATGTCGACATCTGTTCATTGGGCGTCTCGTTTCTTCTTTTGGCCATTTCGTTGGACAGGATATCCCGTCCATTCCTTATACCACGCGACGTAAGGACTGATGGCCTTTGGAAGAGCTTGGATGGTCCAAGTCTCTTCCGTACTTCTAGTGTTGATGGCATAAAAGTTGCCTCTTTCTTGGTTAAGTTTAAAACCAACCAGCTGGACAGCCACATATGATGCCTGGGCCTGGGCCTTTGCTATACCAGCCTTCTTTGAAGGAGGTGGCACAGTAGAGGTACCTCCATTAGTACCACTAATAGGAGTAGTCCACAAGAGCTCGCCAATGACAACGACAAGCTCATCAGCGGGAGCTCCGCTAATTTCCAGATTTTTCTTTCCAGGGGCTTGGAGAGGAATGACTCCTTGTAGAGCCTCAGTTTGGATATCCGTCTAAGTTTGTGCAGTACAGCATGGGCGGGCAGCATCTGAGGATGAGGGGAAAGTGTGAAGTGTGCCACTGAGCTCCTTCCTCTTTATACTGATCGAGTGTTCGCAAGTCGGAGGACAGCTCAGGTTATCCAGCCAGTCGTCCTTTCAGTGACCTTTCGGGATTTAAGGAGTTAATTGCTTGTCTTTTCTCACACATCTCAGTGCCCATTACCACGAAAAAATTTATCAGACGAAAAGTCTCATGCGCAAACTTCATTTTTCAACGTGTCACACTTCTAATTCCAGCCTGATTTCTTTCTCGATTTTTTCGGAAAATCTAATGTCGATGTGGGATACCATAGCGTCCTGATACTTACGACCCTTCTGGATCTTTACCTGTTTGTTATCTATTTCTTTTTCCATGGCTGACAAGCAGCACCCTTCTTTCCATCCATCTTCTCTTCCACATCCGTCATTCTTCTTGAATGCCATGCAGCCAACCCCACCACCGAGCTGTTTGGCTAAATCCGACAATTCAACCCTATTCGATGTTCCCAGCCCGTTGACATTCAAGGACAAGAACAGGAAGCCCAAAAGCATAAAAAACAGACCCAGAGAAGCACCAGGAGGAGAATTCATGCTTTCCAGTCTCGCCATGGATCCACATGGGTGCTCTATAAGACCCTTCTTAATTGTTTCTCCAATTCCTCTTCCACTTCCTTCCTTCAAGCAACAAACTTTCGAGGTGCCTTCATGCCGGGGGTACGCGCCAGGGCGGACGGGTTGAGCGGGAGACCGTCGGACTCCAAGCGGGAACGCATGACCGTGAGGAAGGCCGTAGCAGCACGACGAAGAAGACAAAGTCTCTGCTGATGATTCTTGGGGTTTCTGGCAGAAATAAGGGCAACGGCCGCGGCCTGGACGGCGTTGCGAGCGTTGCAGAGACCGAGAGGAGTATCTAGCATGTACTTGTTTTTGGTGAGAGGGCAGGTGGAGGTGCAATGCTTGACTACCGTGTAGTGCGCGGTAATGATCGCAAAATTGCCCGTGTCGGGGTGATTGCGGCGCTGTACGCAGTCCTGCATAAGGTCATCGAACGTCTTCTGGACCAGCGTTTGCATCCGGCGGTCGTCACCCTCCATCATCTGGCTGGGTTATTCGAACCAGACCCGAATATCAAGGTCTGGGAAGAATTCCTGAGTTCAGTAAAGGTCTGGACGACCAGATTGGGTGGTAGGATGAGTATATTGGGGTATGCTCGAATAAACTGTTGTTGGGCATGTGACCAACTGCGGATTTTTAGAAACCGATAAGATGATGTCTCTCTTCTTCGTTTTATCATGCTTCTTGTTGGCCATGGTGTCAGCGGCAACCGGGAGTGATAGAACGGTCCCGCCTCCCAAGTCGTCCCCCTCAGTTGCAAATATCTTGGTTGATGGAGACAAGCCGGTTACTCTCAAAGTGACAACTGTCACCTATATCAGTGCCAAGAACTCTACCACGGTGTTGCCTATCTTGACTCTGTCGATCGTGGTGGTTGAAGAAATCGCCCAAGAGTCTGTTGCTGTCCTCACCGTTCCAGCTTCCCCTGCCTCAGAGACTACGAGCGTACCCACGCCATCGGTAAGTACAATTCCGACCCCGGTTTTAGCAACCTCAGGTGCTTCTGGCCTCTGAGCTGGCTGACAATGAAGATAATCATGTCTTGAGAGCCGACCAGGGAAGCGGAAGGATGCTGAATTGTTCCGTATCCAAGGGCAAGGTGGATGTCTTCTTTATTGTTGGAGGCAGAGGTCAGGTGCAGGAGGAGTTGATGTCTACCGTTTGCGAGGACTCGCAGTGGATGGAGTCGAGGGCCGAGTACCGGACTCCGACGGCGGCCAGCCTTCATGCATGGCAATCTGGCCAACAACCCAGACATGTTGCCGCAAGTCGACCGGTTGGTGATGGTGTTCTGGGCGGCGCCACAATCGCCGCTTTGGACGTGGATTCTAGACATGTACCAAACCAAACCGCTCGCTAGCAGACGAGTCGTTACCGTGGTGAACCATCCATGGATGCAATTGCAAGTACACTCTATGTGGCTCCCCATCGGATTTGGTTGTCCCCTTCTAGCCGCCTTGCTTATCAGCCGTATCTAACATTCAATAGAGCACTATGCTCCATCCTAACAAAAGCCAGCTTCGTCGTCAAAGCCACAATGGCCAGTGGGAGCTGGAGTTCTAGATTTTGGCTCGAGCGCAGGGTTCAAGCCTTGCTCGTTGGCTGTCCCTTTCTTACGAGCTAAGTTCACCTTGGGTATATGACATCCTGCTGAAGGGCGTACAGTGAGCAGAGGCCATCTTTAGGATTGGCCAAGACGTGCAACTTGGTTATGTCTATTTCCAGGTTGCTGGATCTGATCTTTGATAGTGGCTTGGTGATTAGGGGTCAGTTCAGCAAGCCGGGCCTCCGATATTCGAAGATGGACGGGCGGCTCCTTCGTTAGGTATACATGTACCTGCCGACCTCTTCGACGGACCTCAACAATTCACTCGTGTAAAACTCGTTGTCCGACATCAAAACCTCCCGCAACTTTATCGCTGCACGGCTGTCTTCACCACGAGCTCATTTGGTAACATGCCATTGACTATGACCATCCTTATTGGCACATTGTCTCCTTAAACACCTATTGTATACTTTGATAATACTATTCTTTACTCTTCCGAAGTGACATAACAACGTGAAACCTCTTTCTGCGATTTATATGCTTCCTCTATTCCCTCATCCCGTCTCTCACACAGAGCATATCACAATCAGGGCGGGTCCGTTCCTTGAGTATAACAAGGGGGCTCCCCCCTTTTCTAAACTTCCTTCTCTTCTCTTCTTTTCCTCCTGTCGCATTCTCTTCACCTTGCCTTCACCTTGTCTCACTCCCTCGCTCTTCATGACTAACGAAATACAGTTTCTTTTCCTGCTTTTCCCATCATTTGCGCTCAACGGTAACCACATCTCTCGCTACTATTCCCAAGTCTCTGGCAATCTTCCTCGATGATCCTGGATTCACACCGCGCAAAGCCTACTCTTTCTCTCCCTGTACTCTTCCAGATAACCCCTCTTCTCTCCGCCATCACCAGAATTCACTAGCTCTGCTCTTTACCCAAAGATTTCGAGCACTGATAATCTTCCTTCATATACATCTCAACGTAAAAACTCGCTCATGTGTCCTCTTTCAATACATTCTTTGTTCCATCGCAACTCGTCTTTCTGACTCGAGAATAGCATCACGAATCAACGCAGACACTTCACTTCGGAATAAGCAAACATGCCTTCCAAGACGAGGAAGAAGGAAAAGCAGAGAGCAAAACAGACCCAGAAGCAAGATGGAATGAAACACCTTCAACAGCAAGAAAGTACCCCAACTTCTCCTACCCCCTTCCCCCCCTCCTCCCCAGCAACGCAGCCAGTCAACCACACACAAATGGATCATCGCCGGGTTCACACCACCCTACTTCAAATCAAGAAACTCTTCACCAACAGCACAGACACAACCCAAGCCCTCCTCTCCTTCCTCAACTCCCTCGTCCGCTTCCCCGACACCCTCCCCTGCTGCCACGGCGGCGAGCACAGCAGCAATTACCGGCATATCTGGCCCCACAGTCCACTAGAGGACTTGCGTGCAGAAGGCGAAGAAGTCCAGTACTGGATCCGCTACCTCGACTTGATCAAGCAGTGGGTAAGTATCACCAAGGCGGAGCTGGCTGCTCTGAATAATGATGATGAGAAGACACCAGCAAATATCGACAAAGTGTTGAGCGAGCCCGGCAGTGTAGGGCAGCAAGATCGAGACTTGGATGTGTCTATTTTCTTGAATAACTTTGGCCCTGTTCCTCCTTTGGTCCCGTGCTGTAAGGTATGTTGTGAGAACTGTCCTATCGGAGGAATACAGGAGTTGAGAAGGCAGGAGGCACAGTCGTGGATGAAGTACTATGATTCGATCTTGGGGAGAATGATGGAGATGCAGAGGGGGGAAGCGGTGGTGGATAGGCGGGTGCAAGAGGAGGAGCGGAAGCGGGAGCTTGAAGAACGTCGGTCTTGGGAAGCGGAAGGAGGAACCTGCGGGTGATATCTGTGTTGATCCGGAGATCGAGCAGGTCATCAACCACACGGCTTTGGCTGATTCTGATGATCGTAATAGTGCAGACTTAGGACAAGCAGTCCGAGAGCTGCCAGTCGACGATTGACCAGCTTCTTGTGATAGATGCTGAAGCCCGAAAGCTCTCAAAAAAGTGTATCAAGGGATCTGAGGGCACACAGCCGCACAACGAAGCGCAGAACCTCGTAAGGAAGCCTGACGTCAGGCTCAGCCTCGACATCTGCCGCTACTTGTTTAAGCAACTGGTTCCTCCCGATCTCGATGAGGAGGAACACGAAATGTCAGCTGAACCTTGCCGGCTGACCTTCAATCAGATCATCATGACCAACGCCGACGCCAGGCAATTAATAAGGACTGCATCGACGGGATCGAAGGGTTACTAGATGAACTTCGATCCGAAGCCGAAGCCCTGCGGGTGGGTTGGACCGAGAAAGGTGCGGTTGAGGATGGTGTGGGTGAGGATGAGGATGAAGACCACCAGGCCACCAGTTACGACTGGATGAAGGACCTGATGTCAGCGGACAAAATCGAAGGTGAGGATGGAGAGATTCCTGTGGGGCTCTCCGAGTATTGGAGGTATTCCAAGGCTTATCTTCATCTTTACCTGTAAGATAGTGGCTTACGAGGATGGTATGGTGCACAATAAGTGTTGTGCCTGTGGTTTGTTGATAGTGTGATATCAAGGATATCATCACTGCGGGCCTGAGGGAGAAAGATATGCGATGGAAGTGGTTGTTTGCCAACCTCGTAGTTGCATCGCACTGCCATCTTTTCTTTTCTTTTCTTTTCTTCTTCTCCTTTCCTTTGTTTTTGTGTTTGCATCTTTCCCTTTTATATAGAAACTGTTTTTTTTTTTTTTTTTTTTTTTTTTTTTTTTTTTTCCGCCGTAGGACCTGGTTCGCTTGGTCCAGACTAACCTCCCCAGACTTGCACACAAATTACACAACCCCAAAAACATCTAGTATGGTGACAGAAACGCGTGTAATTCCTGGTGAAACGCATGTTGTGCGTCAAGAACTGCATATTTTTCTTCAACATACCCATATACATCGTCATGAAAGGCGTATGATCCAAGAAGAAATGCATATAGCTCCTCAAGGATCGCGTATACTTCTCAAGGCAATGCTTTCGAATCCCACCTGGAATACCCCCAGATCTTCTAGGAGGAAAAAGTGGATTTCACCATCAGTGTGGTGAGACTCGTGTGGAGTTCCGTGTTATTGTCAGTTGCAAGTCAAACGCTACATCTCGTTTGGACGTGACAGAATAAGAACTGATATACACTAAATGGTATTCGTAACTCGTAAAAAATCGCTTGATCAAGATCCCAACCAAATCCCAAAGCCAATATTACTTTTCGTCATATTCAATACACATCCACCTTCTCACCACTTCTTGACCTAACCAAGCCTAAGCAAGCTCAGCAGCGGCACCACTGATAGCCAACTTGCCCGTCTCCTTAACCTTAGTCTGGAACACCACCTTGTTGCCCTCCTTCCACATCTCCGTCACCAGCGTCTGGCCAGGGTTGACGGTACCCGCAAACCTGACCTTGATGTTCTTAAACTTGCCGTACTTCTCATAAACGGCCTTGCCAGCGATACCGAACGAGCAGAGACCGTGAAGGATAGGGACCTTGAAGCCGCCCACCTTGGCAAAAGCAGGATCGACGTGGAGAGGGTTGTAATCGCCGCTGAGACGGTAGATGGCAGCCTGCTCCTCAGTGGTCTGGACCTCAACGACGGCGTCGGGCGAGCGAGCGGGGGGCTTGTTGGCGGCGGTGGAAGCGCCACGGTCGGCGGGCTTCTTCTGACCGCCAAAGCCACCGCAGCCACGGAGGAAGACGGTCATCTCGTTGTAGAAGAGCTCCTCGCCGGTTTCGGCGTTGAAGGTGGTGATTCCTTGTTTGACGATGGCGGCGGAGCCCTTGTCGACGACCTCGAGGAGCTTGCCCTTGGAGATGAGACGGCCCGAGGTGGGGATAGGGTACTTGCGGACCTCGAGATACTGTTCGCCGTGGAGGAGCATCATGGGGGAGAAGTTGGGGACGATGTCGTCAAAAGAGAAGGGCATCTCGGTGTTGAAGGGAGGGATGACGCCGAAGGTGGGGACGACCTCGAAGTCCTCGTTGCCCTCGAAGATGTACTTGATGTCGGTGCGCTTGGCGCCGATGCCGAGGTTGTAGAGGCAGACGTCACGCTCGGTGAAGGTGTACTCGGTGCCCTTACCTTCGACGCCGGTGAACTTCTTGATGGCAGCAAGGTGCTCGTTCTCAGCAGCGCCAGACTACAGGAGAAAAAGATGAGTCGTTAACAATTATTCAAGTAATCTACACTAGGTATATATGGCTATTATACATGGGGGAACGGAAAATTACATGGCATTCTTTCGTGGCAGCAGGAAGAAGGGAATCATACCTTGCCCTCGCCGACACGGTTCTCCATGTTGGCCATGATCTTCTCAATGCTGTCGGAGGCCTTCTCGGGGTGGTCGGCACGGGAGTCGAAGGTGACGATATCGTTCCAGTGCTTGACGACCTCCTCGGGGGTAAGAGGAACGTCGACGGGGAAGCCGTGGCCGCCAGAGCGCTGCCACCTTGTCTGACCGCACCAACCGGAGCCGACCTCGTAGAGACCACCAGTGGGCTTCTTGGGAACCTTGTCGCTGCAGAGGGCAAGGACAAGGGGAGCGACGTAGTCGGGCTTGAAGGCCTGGACGAGCTCCTCGGGAAGGATGGTCTTGGTCATGGCAGTACCAGCGTTGGGAGCAATGGTGTTGACATAGATGTTGTACTTCGCACCCTCGAGAGCAATGGCGCGGGAGAAACCAAGGATGGCGCATTTCTACACATGTTAGCAAGCATTCAATGGACACCCAAAGGACAAAAACTTACGGCAGCAGAGTAGTTGGCCTGGCCAAAGTTGCCATAGATACCAGAGGTAGAGGTGGTGTTAAGAACACGGCCATACTTTTGCTTGAGGAAGTAGGGCCAAGCCGCCTTGGTGACCTTGTAGGTACCTCGGGCGTGAACGTTCATGACGGGATCCCAGAGGCTGTCATCCATGTTGTGGAAAGCCTTGTCACGGAGAATGCCGGCGTTGTTGACAACGATATCGACGCGGCCAAAGGCATCAATGGCGGCCTTGACGACGGCATCACCATCCTCAGCGGAGAACTTGGCACCTACAGCCTTGCCACCCATCTTCTTGATCTCGTTAACGACATCGTCAGGGTTGACAAGGTCGTTGACAACAACGGAGGCTCCAGCCCTGGCGAAAGCCAAGCAGTAGGCGCGGCCGATACCAGCACCGCCGCCAGTGACGAGGGCAACACGGCCCTTGAAGTCCACCTTCTCACCGGGGTCGTTGGGGCCGAGCTTGAGGGACTCCTCGAGGAGGGCAAGGAAGTCGTTGGGACCGGTAGGGTACTGGGGGTTGGAAAAGTCGGTGACCTGATCCCACTTCTTGATGATGGCGCCAGGGGTGTAGCTCTCATCGGCCTTGAGGAGAAGACCGGAAGAGCGCTCCCAACGGAGCTTGGCGACGTGACCACCACCAACCTCGAAGATGGAGCCAGTCTCACTGGTGTTGTTCTTGTGGACAAGGACGGCAACGAGGGGAACAACCCACTCGGGCTTCATGAGGGCAAGAAGATCAGGGGGCATAACGGTCTCGGTCATACGGCTGGCAGCGATAGGAGCAATGACGTTGGAGATAATGTTGTACTTGAGGCCCTCCTTGGCGAGGGTCTCGGTGAAACCAACCATGCCGAGCTTGGCGGCCGAGTAGTTGGCCTGGCCGAAGTTGCCGAAGAGACCGGCGGCAGAGGCGGTGTTGATGACGCGACCGAACTTTTGCTTGCGGAAGTAGGGCCAGGCGGCGCGGGCCGTCTTGTAGGAGCCCTTGACGTGGACCTTGAAGATGAGGTCCCAGTCCTCGTCCTTCATGTTCTTGAAGGAAATGTCGCGGAGGATACCGGCGTTGTTGATGAGGATATCGATGCGGCCGAACTCCTTGATGGCGGTCTCGATGATCTTGTCGCCGTTCTCGACGCTGTCGTAGTTGGCGACGGCCTTGCCGCCAGCGGCCCTGATTTCGTTGACAACGACATCGGCAGCCTGTTGAGTACTCGTTAGCATGTGATGGTGAGTGACAGACGGTGGCGGCGATGGCGCATTGAGTAGGGGAAATGTTTACCTTTGTAGAATTGCCCTCGCCCTTGAAGGAAGCACCGAGATCGTTGACGACAACGGAAGCACCGCGCGAGCCGAAGAAGAGGCAGTAGGCTTTACCAAGACCACCACCGGCGCCGGTGACAACGACGACCTGGCCGTCAAACCTCAATTGCTCAGCCATGCTGAATGTGGGTGGGGTATGTGTATGTGGTGGAAGATGGTGCTAGAAACAAACGGCAAACAACAAAGAAAAGGCAGATTCGCACAACACGTCTGGGTATAGTAAGCACTGAGTATAGAGCAAATAATAAGAGAAGAAGGGGATGGGACGAGGAGGAAGGGAGGATGGAACGGAATGTGGTGGTGAAGATGCGCTGGCTGGTCCCGGCACTTAATACTTAGGAATAACTGGATCCCGTCATGGTCGACCGACCTTGACGTCGGGTCGGCAAGTGGACAGGCTGTTGCCGTGGGGGAAGCGAGGTGCTGCCAGGCGCTGTAAGCCGAGGCAGAACGGCATGTCCAATGTCCACAGATGCAGCCGTGTCAGCCAATGGGATGCCTCAACAATGCTCCACACTGTGGTTTTGCCGAGAGCGGGGTGTTCATGCCCTTCCCCTGTTCTTCCCCATTCGTTTCTTGCACGTCTCAACATCACATGCAACTCTTCTGAACACCACTGGCAGTGTAACCAGGCCGGGGAAAGTATCCTTCCGGTCAGTCGCGTCGCGTCTCACAAACTTTCACAAGATCGCCGAGCTCCCAGGAACAAAATGGGGATAGACTACTTTTCGTAAATCTTCAAACCATTATGAATTTAGCTAGACGTTGGAAGTCGCCAGGTCGCCCAAGACTTCAGTTCCGAGCAGCACCAGCGGGTGAATATGTACCTAGGGTTATCCGAAAGCCATCTTGACATGAAGGCTGTACTCAGTTGCAGCGATATGACTCGGTATGGCTTGGCTGAGGAACTGAATCAAACTTCCAGAGTCGCGATGCAGGTGATAACGCTGGCTGAGTAGACGCCAAACGAACATTCAAACGATGCGGAGCAGCTCGGTTTCAGGCATACATGTGCCTTTGGCGAGGGATCCTTGGCCTGGGCAGTCACATGAATTGCATGTTGATGGACGCACCTGAACATTGATATCAAGCGACCAATTCTAGCTCTTCCCGTTTTCTGGGTGAAAAAAGTGATTCACCGAAGTGTCCTCTTGAGTTTCATTCGAGCCTCAGCTCTTCATCTTCTCCAAGTGGACCCAGTTCCCCAAAACCGATCCCCAAAAAGACGGATTAACCAAAGAAAAATACAACAACATACAATGCCCTCCTCAGAGCCCTGTCTGTCATCAGCCTTGCCTTTCGCGACAGTTCCTCCACCAGAGCAAGTCGTTGTAAGGGCAGGATCAGCGTGTCGGCGCCTCTTCCATCTCCGGCTCCGGATTAGGAATCAACGGCACGGGATCTAAAACGCGGAGACGGGGCCCCATGCTTTTACCCCCACACACCTTCGTTACCCCACAGCACTTTCAACCGCGCCAATGTCGTCATTCGCCGTTTACCGCGAGCCTCATATTGACCATGGTTTTCTCACCACTTTCATAACAGAAATAAAAGATAAAAAAGAGAGTAGCCACTCTACCAAATCACTAAATAACCAAAAGAAAAAAAAGAAAAAAGACCAGCCGCCAAAATGATGGACACAATAGACTCCATCTCCTCCCAACCCACCGCCGCCACCTCCACGTCTACCTCCACATCCTCCAGCTCGGGCGTCTACCCGACCCCCTCTCCCCAATCCCGCATCATAGACGACAAATCCCCGCTCTGCATCCCCTTCATCCTCTCCAAGATCGCCGAGTACAACGCCTTGCACGCAAACGAAGCGAACCCGCGTCCTTTTATCATCGGACTGAACGGCGTCCAGGGAGTAGGCAAGACGACGCTGGTCAAAGCCCTGGCCGAGACATTGCAGGAGAGGGAAGGACTGAATACGCTGGTTGTATCGATTGACGATTTTTATCTGACACATGAGGATCAACTGAAATTGGCGGAGGAGAATAGCGATAACGCGTTGGTGCAGTATCGGGGGGAACCTGGTGAGTTTTCGGTTTTCCTTCATATATAAGTTATGTTCAATATCGGGCGTAGTTGGTGTCAGTGTGAGAAGACCAAGTGTCGGTCGTGCTGGGCAGAGCTGTGATGCGGTTAACCCCTGTGTCGTTTGTTTACTTTTTACCCCAACGAGACATGTGGATCCCCAGTAGATTCAGTCTTTGCGGCCTTATTAATGGCCTCGCCTTACCCGTCTCCCCATTCAGCCTTCTCTCTATCTCTTTCTTTTCCACTTGGACTGGCTCCTCCCCTCATCTTCTTCTTCTCTCCTACTTAATTCCCCTCCTACTTAATATCACTGCCCACATAACCTCCATCACTCCCCTTTCTCCCCTCACTCCCCTCTCTTTTTCTCTCCCCCAACTTTTCCTCCCATACCACACCACCCTTCCACCTCAACCCTTTCCGTTACTAACCATCTCCCCCATGATACCTTTTTTTAGGAACCCACGACACCCCCCTCCTCCTCTCCTTTCTCTCCTCCATCATCTCCTCCCACCCAACGCACCTCCCCCTCTACGACAAATCCGCCCACCACGGCCTCGGCGACCGCCTACCTGCTTCCACCTTCCCCGCCATCAACGACCCGAACCTCTCCACCCCACAACACCGCACCATCCGCGTTCTGCTTCTAGAAGGCTGGCTAACCGGCTTCCGCTCCCTTCCCCCTGCTACCATCTCCACCAAGTACTTGGACCTCAAATCCTACAAGACCTTGTCACACCACAAATTGGAACACCTCCTTTTCATCAACGAGCGACTGAAAGAGTACGAGCCAGCATGGGACCAGTTCGATGCCTTTATTCATATTGACGCGCAAAACTTGGAGTGGGTGTATGAGTGGCGGCTCGAGCAGGAGGAGCAGTTGCGCCGCGAAAAGGGGACGGGGATGAGTGCTGAGATGGTGCGCAAGTTTGTGGATGGGTATTTTCCTGCTTATGAGCTGTATGAGGAAGGGGTTAGGCAGGGGGTTTTTAAGGGGGACGAAGGGAAGAGGGGACGGCAGTTGAGGATGGTAGTGGGGAGGGATAGAGGGGTGGTGGAGCATATGGTTATTTGAGGGATGGGAGGGATCGATGGAAGATTGGTTGGTGGTTTACTGGTTTATGGTACTGGTTTGATTGATACCCGGATTGGAGGTTCGTGGCTTGCTGGGAGCGGGAGTGATGGGTGTTTTTATAGGGTGGTGGGCACATCATCGTATAAGACGGGATATCATTCACCACTTCAAGACGATTCAAAGGTGCCAGCCATAATTCTGGTTTGATATCAAAACATTATGTGACGTCAATTTCGCAGTGTCTTGAGCAGAGAGTAAATAATTACCTTGAAGAAGAGTCCACATCGGCGAAAAAAACAAACATCCACGGCCAACCCAGCCTCGAACATGACACATCCTACAAAAAGGGGTATTTATGTTCCTGTTCCAGTTCCTTCCCGTCCCTTTCTCACACCTTTCCCATACCAAAACGCCATGCCAAAATAAAAACTACAAAGTATTAATCCCACAGGGTCTATCTCGCCAAGTCAATGACTTGCTACAATGAAACTATTCCACCTCCTCAGCAGCAATCGATGACAACTGGAATGACTAATCCTCCAAATCCATCTCCTTCCCCTGCATCATCGTCTTTCCCTCCTCTTTCAAATTCTCCAGTGTCCGTCCAATCTTCTCAATCTTGCTCTTAACCGATCCCTGTCTCTCAGCGATCTCCACCTCAAACTCCTCCACCATCTTCCTCTTCGCCCTCCTCGCGTCCTTAATCCTCTTCGCCACAGAGGTAAACTGGTCCAGGAACCAATCGCCCGCGTCGTCCCACTCGTCAATCTTCATGTGCGTAAAGAACTCGGCTTGTTGAGCCGGAGGTTTGGTCTTGTAGTGTTGGAGTTTGTCTTCGAGGGTTGCGTCTGCTGGAGGACGGTCGTCTTGTTGGAGTTTGGTAGTGGCTTGAGCTTGTTGCTTAAGGGCCTCTTCTTGCGGGTCTTCGTCAAAGGACTGAGTGAGGAGGGTGGTATAGGGCATTTGGTAGAGTTGGGCATCGTCATAGTCGAGAGTGGAAAGGCGGCGCTTTTTGGCCTGTTCTAGGATGGGCAATGGAGAGGCGACGGCGGGCTTTGGTGGTTGCTGTGGTTTTTGAACTTCCTTCTCCTTTGCCCGGCGGCTGGTGGTTCGCGCCAGAGCAATCGAGGCATCTTTGAGTTGGGGAGGGAGTGGCTGCTGGCTCGGTATCTGCGACGGGCGAAGATGGCGCGAGCCGGACGCTTTAGGTGTGACTTTGCCAGGCGAGGAGGCGTCGATATCGAAGCCGCTGCTGCTGCTAGGGACAACAGCAGCTTGCGTGTTATTGAAGTTGGGTGTGGGAAGCGGTGGTGCTTCGGACTCGACGGGGGTGAGGTCGTCAAACACGGTGCTGCGCTGATGTTGGATCTCATGCTTGCGCTGGCGTTCGCGTTCGCGTCGTTCGGCCTCCTTGCGGATCCGTTCCTTCTCCCTTTCCTGTTCGCGCAGACGCTCGTGTTCACGCTCACGGCGTAGACGTTGTTCGATTCGGCTCTTCTCCAGATCCCCGCCGGCATCCGAGGACCTCCCTGGGGATTGCATGTCTGATGTGTATCCGCCCTGGCCACCTCTTACTGATCCTGCTTTCCTCGGGTCGCGGTGGGGAAGTCGTGCGCGCTGGAAGGCCCCAAGTTGTTTGGTGGGTGTCGAGTTGAAAGCTGCGCGATCACCCTCATATTCGTCCTCGATCTTGATGGTTGGCTCCCGCTCCTTGGTGATAGCTTCGATGGTCTTGTTTAGGGCGACAGCATCGGGATCGTTGCGGCTTCGCGGGGCCTCAACCACGGTGAGGATACCACCTTCGCCGATAACAAATGGTAGGTTCTCATCGTGGTCGAGTGTTGGTCGTGCAGACTTGGGTTGTTGGGCGACGGCTGGATGTTGTGCCTGGGTGTTTGAGCGAGGAAATGCAGTGTCGCTGTAGTGACGGCCCCGCACGAGCTGGGGGTGTTGAGCTCCGTTTATCTGGCGCTCGTGGGCACTTTCTGATCTTCCATCCCTGCTTTCATGGTCGCCAAATATGGACGCAACCGTTGAGTCCTCCCAGGCATTCGTGCGTTGGCCATTTTCGGGCGCCGAGGGTCTGCTTCGGTGCATTGGACGGGATGGGTGTCCCTGCGCAGGGAAGCTGACGGAGGAGGTAAGCTGGTGACTGCCGCCGGGAGCAGAAGAGGTTGAATTGTTGCGATCACCTCGCGACGCGGCTGCGGCAGCTCGTTGCTCTCTGGTGGGAGGCGTGTACACAGTCGGATTGAGCAGAGAGGGCGTCACGGGTTGGTTGGGCTGTCGAGGTGGCCCTGGAATCGAGGGCATGCGAGAGGGAGGCCGTGAAATGTGGGCGCCCAATTGAGAAGGTTCTCTGGGTCGCTGTGCGGTTCTTGCCGAGGAAGCGCGCCGCACCGTATCGGCCGTTCCTTCTGTTCGGACCGCATCTCTGGCGGCGGGTACCGGTCCTGCGGGGCCCACATCGGCGGCGCTCGTGCCTTCCATCTTGAAGAACCCCGACATGGAAGCGGAAGGCGTCCCCGGTCTTCTTGTTGCCCCGTTTCGTGCGGTGTTGCGCTCGGTACGGTCACGGCCGTTACGATCGGTCCGGGTTGGAGTGCCGCGCCTGTTTGGTGTGTCTGGTGTCCTTGGTGTTCCTGGTGCTCCTGGAGTTGTCGGTGTGCCTGGATCGCTGAAATTCCCGTCCTTGGTGAACATGCTCAATCCCCTCAGGGATTTCCGACTTGTAAGCGGTTTGGACGACGACGACATCATTTCTCTCTACCCCGGTTGCCTCGCTTTCGCAAGGCCGAACTGAAACGTCGCAAGGAGAGCTGCTGCCGGTTCACTTGACTCGTTGTTACCTGCTGGATCGCGCTGCAATGTTACCACACTCGACAATACGTGGGCGGCACCATAAGTAGTATGGCATCAACAGCAAAACAGAGCAGACAGACCTCCTCCGGCAGAGAGACGGAACAAGATGTGAGAAATCACACACACTCTCACACACACTAACACTCACACACTTTAGCGAAAATCAAGCCGCGGTCGGGATTATTATCTTTTTTCGCAGCCGGCCATGGGCCATGGTTCCCCATTTGCTCCCCATAGGCCGCCCCATAGAGGCCATTGGGCTCGCGCCTCTCATTCGACGATGCGGTTGGGCTGGAAGCGAGTGGACACACAATCCGACCGTCCATGGAGACTTTTCGTGCTGCGACCTGCATCAGCGGCCATGCGCGGAGGTCAGGAGCGGAGGCGGTGCGGAGGCGCCGATATACTGGACTGACGAATGGTGTATTTGAGGGCCGTGACCCGCCCCGATTTGTCCTCACTCAGCACTAGCTCGGCGCGCTAGATTCGACATTTCCCAACCACGCGCCGTCTGACCAGAATTTGGAAGGTGGGTGACGGCCGTACTGCAGGGTCCATCTCTCACCCGAACCTGAGCTTGTGCAGCTTGGTCCCGGTTTATTCAGTCAACTCCTTCCCCCCGTAGGCCAATTCTGACTCTGATCTCTCATCGTGTTACTTGGCAGAAAAGTGATGTAATGGCGCTAGAGAAGAAAAAGAAACAAATGGAGCTGCCTGGGCCGCCTCGGCACCGGACTTGTCCATCTGTCTACGGTAGGTATTTGCTTCCGAAGGTTACGGCACGATCACATATCATCTGTGGCCAACTGGAGCAAATGGTCCATCCACCAGTTTGTTGGCTGTTGGCTGTTGGATCATCAAGGTATCATGGTGTATACTTAGTGGTGCTCAATACCACTCCAGATCTTTGATAGCATCCAATCACACGTTGAGCGCATCTGATATTCGATCTGTTCAGGACACAAGAACGCCGCTTCACCAGTGGATAACGAAAGCCTTGCCCAACGACGGCCAGGTACCGGCGGAGTCAGTTCCAGGCCCGAACCGCAAGTCCACTTGATGAAGTCGGGATGTCCTGGCTGTCTCGGAGCAAGGCTCTCAGCCCTAAACTTTTGAGGATGTTTGGATCACTAAGGGGGATAGCATGATGGATATCATCTAATATGCGAAAAATACGGAGGGAAGATGGCTGTGAAGCTGGTGATCGAACAGTATGGATGATATGGTTTCGGTCAAAGCCAACCTTCTATCTTTATGTAAGTGCAATTTATGGGACGGGGCTAAAGCGGCACGCGACCTGTCATCCGGCCGAGCTACTGTACAGCACTAACGAGGGGGAAGTGTCTTCAACTTGTCTTCACAGCGAAATTGGGTGATTCCCATACTAGTTGTGTTCTTCAAGCAATGAAGATGTACCACGACCATCACGTTCCTCTTTTCTCTTGACCAACTGAGAAACCCCATGCCGAACGAAGGGTCTAACAGAAATTTCCAACGAGGCGAGCAAGGGCAGTCCTGTTCCGCGCTCGGTGGAGGCAGGATTCCGGGTAGGTGTCCCGTGTTAGCGGCCCCGCCTTTCCGCGAAAATCGGAGGCAACCTAGTAACGTCTAATGTAATGTCCCTCCGTGCACGATAAGATAAGCCCCGCCGCCAAAAGTTGAGTGGAGTGGAGGGGAGGCGAATGGCGTTGACTCTATAAACTAATTCTAAGCCCGATTTCTAAGCAGGTGTTAAATCATTCTTCCTGTATCGACGACAAACCCAATATTATTGATATTTAACTATACACCCACAAGGACCAGCACGTCGACTACAACGGCACCTACCTAAAGTCACATTCACGATATACAAACATACACCTAAGACCAAAATAGTTGCGCGACCGACCTAGCTCCGCTAGCCAAATCTTCAAAATGGCTCCCTCCCTCGAGGCCGAGCCCGACTCCGTCGCCTCCGTCCTCGCCAACCCGCAAAAGCCCCAACTCGTCGCCCCCGAACCCGAACACTGTCCCGGCCCCGAATCCCAACAAGCCGGCACCGCCGACTCCTGCGCCGGGTGTCCGAACCAAGCCATCTGCGCCACCGCGCCCAAAGGTCCCGACCCCGACATTCCTTTGATCACCGCGCGTCTATCGGGCGTCAAACACAAGATCTTGATCCTCTCCGGAAAGGGCGGCGTCGGCAAGTCCACATTCACCAGTCTACTAGCCCACGCCTTTGCGACCAATGTTGAACAAACAGTGGGCATAATGGATACCGATATCTGCGGCCCTTCGATACCGAAGATGCTGGGCGTGGAGGGGGAAACAATTCATGTGTCCAGCACGGGCTGGAGTCCAGCGTGGGCGATGGATAATCTGGCTGTCATGAGCATCCAGTTCATGCTGCCGAACCGCGACGACGCGATTATTTGGCGCGGGCCCAAGAAGAACGGGCTGATCAAGCAGTTTCTGAAGGACGTGGAATGGGGCGATTTGGACTTCTTGCTGGTGGATACGCCGCCTGGCACGTCGGATGAGCATTTGAGCGTGAACACGTACCTGAAGGAGAGCGGGATCGATGGCGCTGTGATGGTCACCACGCCACAGGAAGTGTCCCTGTTGGATGTCAGGAAGGAGATTGATTTCTGCCGAAAGGCGGGGATCAAGGTTCTGGGATTGGTGGAGAATATGAGCGGGTTTGTGTGCCCCAAGTGCACGTACGAGAGCGAGGTCTTTAAGGCAACGACGGGTGGCGGGAGGAAGTTGGCGGAGGAGATGGGGATTGCGTTTTTGGGGAGCGTGCCGCTTGATCCGAGGATTGGCATGGCGTGCGATTATGGCGAGAGCTTCTTCGATAGCTTCCCGGATAGCCCGGCGTGTAGGGCCTTGAAGGGGGTGGTTAAGGGGCTGGCGATGGAGATGGGGTTGGATCCGGAGGTGGTGATGCCGGAGGAGGATGACGCTTGAGCGGAGTAATGGCCATAGCATGGGCGGAGTTCAGGGACTGCTTTTTGGCTTTGTAAGGTTGGGATATCACGGCGTTTATATAACGAGAAGATCATGAATGATCCAGCATCTGGCTGCACTTTGCCTTCCATTCCAAATGGCCTCCCTTTGCTCGTTCCTCATCCCAGTTGCCAGCTCTGTGTGAAACCATCACACCGGGCCCTGTTGGTCGCCCTGGAGACCAACCTTTGTGTCCGTCCGTCCATCCATGATTAGGCTGTCAGCTCGGCGCCCCCTGCTGTCCTCTCCACGGCCTGCCCTTAGTACCACACGTCTAAGCAGCCCCAAGCTTAGCCGGAATCTCTTCCAGCTCTTCCGGCGACTCGATATCAATAATCTTGGTCACCTCGCTCGTGTTGCGCATCAGCTCCTTGGCGCCCGCGTACAACATGCGCATCGCGCTGTTGCATGTCGAGGGCATGTAGTAGAGCATAACGTAGGGCACCGATAGTCGGCCGGAGGGCTGTTCCACGTCCATCGTCAGTCGTAGTTCTCTTTTGTTCCATACATTCAACCATTCCTCGCGCAGACCAGTTGGATATATGTTCGACGAGCTGGGCGGCTTACAAGAGTTAAGGGATAGCTCAACAGTACGAATCTCGGGCTGTGATCGGGCAGGTCATCGCCGATTTCCTCGAGGGTCTTGTATACAACTTTGTCGTCGTCTTGCTTGATTTCTTTGGTTGTCTTATCGATCAGGTCTGTTTTGTGCAATAAATCGATTAGTTCTTGACTTGCTGTACCGGTATTCAGAGACAGAGTCAGGGGAGTAAGGGGACAATGGGAACATACATACAGATGACGGCCTGAGGGTCGTTGGAGCGCGAAGTCCCGAGGCGGAACTTTCGCAGGTGGTCTTTGGTTTCTTGAGAGAAAGTGTAGAGTCTTGCTTCGGAGGCCTGGCAATTTCGGCATCAGCTGTGGTTCTTGAGGACCTTGAGAGGCTTTCTATCAACAGCTTGGGAACTGGAGAGAGGAGCTGGTGGTGTGGATGGATCGGATGTTGCGACAGGTAGGAGAGCGGCGGCGCACCATTGTGAAAAGATGTTTCTAGGTCGGTCGGACACGTAAGATTCGGACGGCAAAAAGGAGAGGTTTCGAGGTAAATCGAAAAGGAAACAGGCAATGTCGCGAAGCTTAGGGATAGCAAAAGAGTTGAAGCTCGAAAAGATGTTGCATTGAGCTGTCCTGTCAAAGACACCGCCCTCGTCCAGGCTCCCGTCCCAGGGACGCAAGTCGGCCCCGCATGGCATCACTGCCAAGTCCACAGCTCAACTGCTAAGGTATCTGCCCCCGTAGCGTAAGCTGTTATCGATTCCTCGCTGATGGCGGGGCTGTCCCGGCCACTGGCCCGCGAAAGCTTAACAGCTTGACCCGCTAAAACGGAGCGGGGAAAGCGCCGCCTGGCCTTCTTCCCTGGGCGGGGATCGTGTTAATGGACGGCGATGGCAGGCACCAGTGCCCTAACCAAGCATCGGGCAACACAAGCCGGAGACCCCAATCTCATTCCCGTTGCCGTTGTGATCTTGCAGTGGACTTTCCTCTCGATCCTCTCTTTAGTTATTTCAATCTCATACATCTGTCTTTTAAGACAAGACAAACTTCTCCTAGAATAAAACATTCATGTTCTCTCGTTTATCCCAGGTTGCTCGGCACTTGTCACGGCCAGCGATAACGTCATTTGTTGCCCCATCAACATCAGTTCCGCGCCGGACTTCAACAGGATTCTTCAACGGCATCATGGGGTCAATAGTCACGGCAGATGAGCGCAATGTGCGGACTATTCATACAGCAGCGTGTTTGATTATTGGTGATGAGGTTTTGGGCGGAAAGGCAGGTCCAATCAATACGTGCTAGTCGGGTGATAGCCGAAGATGAGACTAACAGCTGTTCTTAGTTGTTGTGTAGACCAAAGATGTGAGTCGAGAACTCGTAAATTCTTGCCCTCAAGCGCCAATGCTGACTTACTACAGACTAATTCCAACTACATGGCAAAATGGTGTTTCAATCTGGGAATTGTGAGCTTCAGCCGTCCACTCCAATGTCCCAAGAAGAACCAAGCTCACTGTAGATGCCCCATCTCAGAATCTCAAAAGGATCGAAGTTATCGCCGACGATGAAGATGAAATTGTCGAGGCTGTCCGCCGTATGAGTGACCGCTACGACTTTGTAGTGACCAGGTACTTACCAACACCGAGTTTTCTTCGAGTGTCCAGGACGCATCATTGACCCCATTGAACAATAGCGGAGGCATCGGCCCCACCCACGACGACATTACCTACCAATCTATAGCCAAAGCCTTCGGCCTGCCTCTGAAGCTGAACGAAGAGGCTTTTGAACTCATGAAGAAGCTTTCTGTTCCCCGCAAGGGCGAGCCACCGTTCAACTGGGACGAGCCCTCGTCCGTTCTCACCGCAAAGCTCCGTATGGTGGAGCTACCGACAGACGTCAACAGAGACCCAGCGAAGCAGTTCCTCTTTCCTTGCAAGGAACTTTGGGTGCCAGTTGCGGTAGTCAATGGGAATGTGCACATTTTGCCGGGCGTGCCTAGGTTGTGTATGTTTCATTTTCCGATCCTCATGGAATATCGAAGCAGTGTCGCGGAAGATCATGAAAGCGAAGGCTAACGAATGCTCCACAGTCGAGAAACTCCTAGACGGCCTCAAGCCTTCCATCCAACCGCGCCTAGTCGATCCCGACGGCAAAGGTATTACCAGAGTTACCATCTCCACGCCACTCCCTGAGAGCGCTATTGCCGCTTACCTCACCGAGCTGGCAGCGAGAGTTGACCCCAAGGGCGTCAAGGTTGGAAGCTACCCCAGATGGGGGGACAAGCATAACACAGTTACCCTTGTTGGAAAGTAAGTCTTAAACTTCTTATCGCACCTTTTCCCTTGCGCATCGGACAATGAAGCGCATCAGCTAACCATACCCGTCTACAGAGACAAAGACTTCCTCAACTCCATCGCCCCCGAAGTTAGCCACTACGTCCAAGGCCAGATCGTGACTACCGAAAGCGAGGACGACGCTAGTAGTTAGGGAATACAACGTGCCAAACGTCGCGGAGGTTGGAAAGAGAAGAGTGGTTGAAAAGTGTTTGCGTGTGTGACTTTAAGCCCTAGACTTTGACAGCACACAGGAGCGATAGGTTTTTGTCTCAGCGGGAAAGGAGTTAAAGCGCACTAGAAGATCATAAGCGACATCTAGCCATGGGTCGATCAGAACTAGACGAATAAAGCGAGCGCCGAATACAGACTTGATCACATCAATACTCGTGACAAGGGGGGGGGGGGGGAATGTACATGTACTACGCTTCTTTAAGCGTTGATGCAGTGTTGAGTAAAAGTGAGTAGATAGATAGGTAAAAGTTACCCTACTTCACCTTGACCACTTTCACATTCCTCTCCCCTTCTCTCCCCC
>NW_009799100.1:4884688-4916532 GCF_000213175.1 Neurospora tetrasperma FGSC 2508
CTCCCCTTCCCCAAGGCATTTAATCCATCAAACAATGGGTTGCTTTCTGTGCTCGACGTGTGTGTCAAGACCTACCTACCTACCTACCAACCCACCTACCAACCTATCCCCATCCAACCACAAGCAACCCCAGACAGCACGGTGTCATCTGATGTTTATCAGGCAATCTACCAAACCAAACATCACCAAGGGGGCGATTGAAGAGTTGAGTTGAAAAGAGATACCCCCCAACCCGAAAGAAAGTGAATTGAAGTGAAGTGATGCATCGGTAGCAACCAAAGGAAAGGAAAGGAACGAAGGAAAGTGGCAAGCGATGTACATACATAGAGTTAAATCTTGAGAACGATTAACAACGCAGTAACTACCTACACATGGTAAGTTTTATAATAGGGCGAATAATCAGTCATTGTATGAGTGGTGTAGTTACTACAATGGTTGACAAGGCCGATCGATGATGGGTTCTACATCCTTCTTTACCTAAGACTGGCAGCCGCTTGCCTTGATGTCCATCCGTCGAGTAATATGCTTGCTGTCTATCATTTGTCAGCCGCGTGTGCTCAGGTTGTTTGTTGCCCGAGAAGGCTTCAGCCTTGTTGGGTCATATGGCTATTTGGTCATAGGTATGCAAGGCCGATGTCCCGGCAGGAATCACTCATTGCAGTGATAACTACCTAGAGGGGCAGCTGTGGACTCTCGACAGTCCATGTACGTGGATTCCAGACACTACAGCCATGCATATCACGACATTGGAGCACCCAAGACAGTCAATCAGCGAGGATGAGGTTTTCGACCGCTTGACAACTGGCAACCGCCAACCACCAACTACGTTACCACCTCATGCATACTTTCAAGATATGTGGGACATACGAATAACGTGAGGAAACACACTCGGACCAGGCACTAACGAAGAAAACGAAAAAAAAGGCAGAAGGTTTAGTAAGAATGAATTACAAATAAACGGTTTTCTTTCGAGAGTTTGCAAACCCAGTATCGATCAGAATCCCCACCATGACATAACATCCATAGCAAGTACAGTTCTCTCGCGGATAAACGACTCCCAAAATGTGTAAAGTGAAAAAAGGTAGCAGAAAGAAGTATTTGATCACAAAATCCGCGGATCGTGAAACACGGACAGAAACGTGCCAACAAAAACCCCAGACAGACCAGACCAGACCAGACAGAACCAGGATTATACCAAACCAAAACCAACCAACCCCTTCGCCGAACCAACCAGACCGAACCCAGCCTTCCTTCTTCCCTCGGCGACCTCTTCCAGACGCTGATAGAGAAACCGACCACGCCTCACGAACGCCAAGGAGCGGATTGTAGCAGCGGCGGTGTAATATTAAAAACCCAGCGGCCGGTTGGTAACTGAAAGCAACTTTTTCAAGTCGCTCAGCTCATCCGCATAAGTGCCACTGCAACAAATGCCCACAAAATGCAAAGAATTTGTGTGCCCGGTCCCGGTTCCTAACCCCCTTCTCGCCTGAATTTCCCCAAACGCGGATATTCCTTCCGCTGGTCCCGTGGTCCTGAGCCCGACTGGTCACCGTACGTGAGCTAAGGTATGGGCGTGGCCGTCCGATATGGCTTTTGTGTTTCGGTTGTTTTGCACATCCATGTCGTCTATAAAGTCCGGATTTTGTGTGTGTGCGTGTGTGTGTGTGCGTGTGTGTGTGTGTGTGTGTGATCGTCCATCTCTTCATTGCAAACGTGTCCCAATTCTTTTAACTCCCCGCTTGCTCTTCCCCTGTTGGTTTCGATCATTCACATCATTATGCACTTGGCGCAGCAGCCTGCTTGGACGTCCTCGTCACCGACGTCCATCTGCTTAACTGCCCCATTGTTGTTGGCGAATGAGGTGCCGCCGACCTTCTCGCCGAGCTTCTTGTCCTCTTTCCTGATTTCGCGGACGAGATCGTAGAAAGCGTTCTCAACGTTGTGTTGTGTCTTGGCGGAAGTCTCGATGTACTTGGTACCGAACTCGGCGGCAAGAGCTTGTCCCTCTGTTGCCAAGTGTTGTCAGCGTACTGTCCTGTCCCTCGCAAGGATGAAGAAGTGAAAACCTACCCTGCTCCGAAACAACGCGCTCTCCCCTCAAATCGTACTTGTTTCCGACGATGATCATGGGGAACGAGTCCCTGTCCTTGACCCTAAGAATCTGTTGCTGGTAGATCCTGATTTCCTCAAAGCTTTCCCTCGAGTTGATGGCGAAAACGAGCAGGAAGCCTTCACCAGTGCGCATGTACTGCTCGCGCATGGCCGAGTACTCTTCTTGGCCGGCGGTATCTAGAATGTCGAGAAGGGCGACCTCATTGTCGATGGTGCATTGCTTGCGGTACGAATCTATTGAGCTCGAAGTTAGTCCACGGTTCACTAGGCCACAACCACGACCAAGAAAATTGGAACGTAGATTGAGAGGGTCCAGATTGTAACGCACCCTCGATTGTAGGATCATATTCGTCAAGGAAGTGACCCTGGATTAGCTGGATGGTAAGGCACGATTTACCGACACCACCGCCACCGACGACCACCAGCTTGTATTCTCTTGTGAACTGCGAAAAGGGGAAGAGAGCGATGTCAGCCAAATGAAATGCCGCAGGCGATTGAACCCAAGAGTACGCCTCAATCGAGGAGGGCGAAAGAATGAAGGCTTGCGGAGCGACTTACCTTGTTGGCCATTGTGGCTATTGATTAAAGAAGATGTAAAATGTAAAAGGTTGGAAAAAGTCGAGATGTCGACACGAGGGGCAAGATTGAATGGCCTCCTCAAATGATTAAATGGTTTAAGTCGCTCGCGCAACGGTGCAGACAAACGTCACTGGGTGGTGAATACAGCCCTCAGGGGGGATCCTGGATGCGAAGGCGGGTAGAATTAAAGGTCGAAGGATGGGATGGCGACGATGGCTGTAGAAGGAGGAAGCGAGGTTCCTTTGGAAGAAAGCGTGTTGTCAGGGGAAGCGCGCAGTCTTGACGACGGAGAAGCGAGCGAGCGAGCAGAAGCGGAAGTGGAAGTGGAAGTTGAGGTGAGCCGGACGGCAAGTGGTGGGAAGTTCAGTTGTTCGGGTGGTGGTTGCGGTGAACTGAGCGGCGGGTGCGCAGAGTGCAGTGCAGCAGAGTGCAGCAGCCGGTGTGGAGACGAGCAAGCAGGAACGACGAGGAAACGAGCCACTACTGGCCGATGATCAGTGCTGCCCAGGGATCCCGTCCGTCTCTGTCTTAGGGGAGGGAGGCTACAAGCTAGTGGTACATACCTGCTAGGTAGAGGTAGGGGCGCTAGTAGATTTGCAGAAGCTGCGGTAGGGAGAAAGCGGAAGTCGGCCGACTGGTAGGTAAGTAGAAGTTGTACAGTATGGAAGGAGGGTTGGTTCGTTGGATATCGGGCGATTAGAGCTAAGAGAATTCTGTCGACAGAAAAAAAATGGTGATTGCTGGCTGGCAAGGGACAGGAAACGCGGCGATGAAAAACCACAAACGGTGCTTTTCTCTTCAGTTTGTGACGTGGGAAAAATAAGAAAAGGGTCGAGGTTGGACAGTCGCGAAGAAGGAAAGAATGGAAACGCCAGATGGGAAATGGCGTGAGCTACGGAATATTGCCTGCTCAAAGAAGTGTGGGTTTGCTGGCCGCGAAATGGAGAGCTGCAGGCAAAAGGACTCTTCCTTGTCTTGTTCTCACACTGTCTTGGTGAACTGAGGTTGCAAGGGAAATAGGTGCTGTAGCTTCAAGGGGTAGCCAAGACCCGGCGATGCACGGGCGCCCAAGTGGTGGTGGTGGACGTGCCCCAAAAAGGAGATGGTCGCTCATGGTTCGAGCTCGTTTCTGGGGCAGGCAGGGCTATGGCCTGATTGATTGGCCGACGGAGCTTTAGTTCAAGTTGAGTTCTCTTCTCGCAGCGCCCAACCGGGAGGGTACAGGAAGGCAGTTCAACATCCACACTGTATATCACAGAAGTGGAAGTCCGTCACGACGGACGGGGCCGGGGCCTTTATCGGCTCGTCTTTGTTGAATGTCCACTTTCTCTATCGATCATTCTGGAGGACGGAGGCAAGGCGGTCACGGGCAAAACCGAATTGTCTGATGGTTGGAATAGATCATGGCATCGAGATGCGATTTCTGCTTCGCTCATGTGTGATGACTGTGCGCACCGAACATCAGTATCTCACCACCCGACCAATGCCCGGCGCAAACCTCGACGATAGCAGGGCAGGTAATCATCCAGATCCTGCTTGGGCGCCGACACCGTCTCTCCGTCTAGACATTTCCGTCCTAGTCGTCCCACGAGCCCCAGTTCTCGATGGACCATTGCAAATTACTCCTACGACGCTGGACGTGGACTCGACTCGCCAGTAGCCGACCGCTTCAGCTTGCGGTTCCCGAGCCTCTTCATCCACGTCCCTGGGACCGTTTTGTCTCACTCTCTTGCTATCTCCATTCCTCCTTTTCTTATTTCCTTGGGGCAAGGCATCCACTCCCCGTGTTTCGACATAAGGCAACAGCAGCATACCGTAACCAGCACGGCGGTTCAGCCTTGAGCCCTAAGTAGCCTTTCGGTCCAAGGGATCTGGACTTGCGTTGGAAGGAAGATCACCAACCTCGAATCATGATTACCAACCAGAACATATGCACAGCTCTTCCCCAAAGACGGCACAACCCCCACTCTATCTTCTCACCTCAGCCAACGACTATATACCGACAGCATGCAAGTCAGCTTCTAGGTACGGCACGTCCCTGCCACGAACTGACACGACCTTTATCCTGGGCACATTGCTCGAGAGCCTCACCACCACTATTTCCAAGGCTCGCACAATAGTGACACTAAAAGAACCCCGATCGTTGTGTGCTAGTTCTCCGTACTGTGTCTTCTGCTGTCGAAGCAAGATGCATCTCGTCCATGGAAGGACATATATGATCCCTTCTATCACACGCTGCACTACCGTCATAGTCTCGGTCAAGCGCCTTGACCATCACGGCCAAGAAATGGCTCTGTTTTCACCCGCTCCACCAACGAATCCACCTTTAATAACCTAAGCGGCCATCTCCCACTGGCACTCCCTCCTGGGAGAGAATGACATCGCGATCACCAGAGATGATCTCTGAAACATAAAACGACCCTTTTCTGCCGTCTCCCCGCCGTTCTCGTCCACTGCCCTTCGTTCGGAACACCTGAAGCGAACTGAAGTGTCACGAGACATCAACGTCTTTTGCAACCCGCCAGAAGGCTTCGGTGGCTTCCAAAGGCGCAACTCTAAGCGGAGTCCAGCGCTTCTACGGACGTAGCACCACTGGCTTCTTGACACGGCCTCCACCACACCACGGATATTTAGTGTGTGTACTGCATTGCACCTGCGTTAGCGGTGCATGGCGGGGTTCGCAGCAGTGCCAAGTGGTTTCATGCAGCGGATGATGATGCGTTTGCGCATCTCGTTCGTCCGTGGTGTCCGAGCAGGTGGTAAGAACCGCGAGGTCCAGATTGTCGTTCGTGGAGTTGTGGTCAACGGGGTTGTGGGCTTTCGCCAAGAAGCCTCACCCAAGGCATTAAACTTACTGTTTTAGTGTAGTGCAGAAACACCACCGTAAAGCAAACACCAAAATCTGCGCCTATACTTGCACAATTGTTGCTGACGGGACACCACGAATACCGAACAAAACAAAAAAAAAAACAAAAAAAAAAAAAAAAAAAAAGAAACGGAACCCCACAAAACATCATCACCAACATCTCAGAGCCCGGGCTCTCCTGAGAAGGAAGAAAGCGGCTGAACGGGATTGGACCCCACAAGGTTCAAAGACGCGGGAACCGTTCGTGATTCCCACACCATGGGGATCGGCCAGTTCACGGTTCGGCAACGCAGCTGAGCCATGACTGGACCCCTTCTCTTTGTTAAAGACAATTCGTCTTTTCCATGCCTTCCATGCTTACCTTCCATCCAGGACCACCCCTCCCCCCCCCCCCTGTGACTCTCTGAGCATCCAATTTAATCTTGTTTTCCAGATTTCCACATTCTGCTACAAATGGAAGGAAAGCCTCCGCCCGACGCCCAGCTAACAGGATGCCTGGTGAGACACAATCTCTAGTCTAGTTGAAGTTCTGCAAGCCTTCTATTTCCACTTCTGCTTCCGTTTCCACCACACACTGCACGTTTTCTTCAAAGTCAAACAGCCCAGCGATAGCTTCTTAAGCTTCGTATCGTGATGCGTCCCGCTTCGCTCGTTCCCGAGTAACAGTGTCACGAACTTTCTTTCTCCCTACTAGGAGAGCGCTTTTTCCGGACATCATCTTACTTGACCACAAGGTATCTCCGAATCTGACATCAGCCCAGCAACAAACCCAGCTCACATATCAACGGGAATAGCGAAGACTACGCAGACACATCATTGAGCAGGCAGGGGGGAATGAAGAAATTCTAGCGAGATTCTAGAAAGATATGAAATGCCGCCAAGGGGGGGAGATGGCGCCAAAAACCCCAAAGGCTGCAGGTAATTTAAATTAGGCCATATGCAGGGTTTGATTGGCGTTTTTTTTCCCCAGTTCACGGCGTCTTCCGGAAATCTGAAAAAAGTGATGAACCCCGAGCCTCCGAAATCCCTCGAAGATCTTCCAAAGACCTTCCCTAGCAGAGTTCAGTTGAAGAAAGAACAAACCATAAGAATGGCAGTTCAGGTTGAGGCAAAAAAAAAAAAAAAAATCGGGAGTGAGGTGAGACAAAGTTCATAAATCGAGGGGGAGGGGGGGGGAAGCCTTATCAGCTGCGCATAGCGCGGGCGCATGTGACGGGGACATTCAAGATACACAAGAAAGTGGATAATATCCTCAGCTCATTACGGGGAAGTAAAAGGTATAGGAAGGTGAGGAGCGCATGGATCTGTGCTTTTGCGGGCTGTGTATAATCGGCGAATGGCTTGAAACTGAAGACTAGCCGGGGGCCCGGGAGGGGAGGTTACATTCCTCCCGGCCCCGAGCGGATTGTCCATTTCAGTCGGACTATGTACAAATGATGCTACTTAGTGTATCACCGGTCCGGTCGGTGCCACCGTTGTATGCTTAGTAGGGATCTATCTACAGTACTGTTACATACCCTCCTCAAGCGCCTTGTTTCGTCGTCGATGCCAAAAGTCCAGGAATGAAAACAGACGGAAAGAAACTGGCCAATAGGGATCGTACCTGGCGAGTGAGCCATCCCTATCATCTCAAGCGAGGGAGATGCATTCCTTGGCCCTTTTAGTTCAGTTCTCGGGACAAACCCTCAACACGCACGCACAGTATGGCAAGTATTCTTCCCTTTTACCAGAACCAACTTCGTTCCGACCCAGGAAGCAAGCACTCAGTTGCACAGTAACTTTACTTTATACTACAGTAGTATCCGGAACAGTTTCCCAAATGATGACGGCGCGGAATGAATTCCGAACTATATGGGAAGCAAGGAAGTATCCGCTTCTGCTTTGTTGATCATACGCACGTGTTAGAGACGATAGGACCATTTGAAAGGATCAAGCTTGAACGACAGGTCAGCCGTGTAATCATTGTGTGAACAAAGCTCAAAACGGAATGAGGGATTAAGCCTGGAGGAATAAACTTTGAAATGACATCGTATCCTTGCCTTTCATTGAACATTTCTTGCTACATCATCCGCGCTCGCGGAACGTTTTACATGGAACATCACGAACTCCCGATCTTCTTGAGTACAAGGTTGCGGAACCTTGCGTCGATACCTCTACCGAACCCTACCCTCGCCATTAACGGGAAACATGGGAAAAGAAAAGGAAAAAGGGATGACGATCATAGAACAATCAAGCGTGGTGAGCACCACATCAAGCTACCTCTTTCTCTACGGAAGGTAGTGACGACTCGAGTCGGGTATTGCCATGGAAGCAAGGGAATCCTTGGTTGGAGATTTCTCACGGACCGCAGTCGCTCTTTCTTTCTCTTCATCTGGGCCTTCGTTTCCACCCGTGTCTTCCGTCATTGTTCCTCCGTTTTACACAATGATAGATAAGCTAGCTCAACTGCTGCTACCTGGTAGTATTGTCCGCTCATCTCCGATCTGGTTGGTGCTTGGGTTGGAAGCGAAATCGGTCAAACTACCTCTACCTAGGTGATCAGCTCAAATCGCTCGCCCCAATTCTTAGGTAGGTCTCGACAGCGATCCCGGGAGTCCCCAATTCTTTGGATACCGAGTCACGTTTTTGTTAGCCGAGTACTATATAATCAACGTGAAAAAAGGACCTCAGCGTGGAAAAGAACAACTTGCAGGCGTGGATACTGTCCACAGTAAGGGGTTGTCGTCGACCATCTCCTCCCGTCTTGAAATGGCAATTACACCGATGTCGGTTCCATTCCGAGATATAAGTCGCTTCTGCTTCCACGACAAATACATGAATATCTACTTCTCTTTTATCTCACTTGCAACCTCGTAGCTGAGGTGTCTGCACTTGGTTGCTGCAACCGGGCAGCCAGACTCCAGTCCGAGGTGAACCTGCGATGCCAGAACCTGGAAAAAGTCTTGTGTGCTGCTTCCACGAGTCAGACGGGAGGTTGGCAAGTGCAAGTACTTTAACGGACGGCAGTTGCAAGTGCCGGTCACCATAGCGTGGACATTCGGGCGTTCATGTCGACGGCATAAGGAAGGTGCGTTCCGGTGCCTCTCCTCCACTCTGTTCGCCTGTAAACTTGACCCGAACGTCATGTTAGCCGTGACCAAACTGAACTGGCACGGCATGAACGTCTGTCGATGTGGGTACAATCGATCTGACAGTAGACTTTTGCCGAGCAAACAGCCCGAGAGGTGGTTTCACATGTTGTCACTCGGTCGACTACCATCTTGACTAGATACCTATGATCTCACCAGCGTGTGCAAATACCGTCGCATCGTCCGAGACCTCTTTCATGCCTAAGATGTTGCGGGACAAATATATCAATAAGTGCCTCGAACGTGAAGATACCGGCCTAGCTTCAAATGGGTTGAGACATTGGATGTTGATGTCTACAGTAACTCCCTTTTTGGTGACATGACGGGAAGCGGTACGTTTGAAGGCGGAAGGCGTGATCGAGTGTCGGCATTCCGTCCATCACTACCTACTTCATCTCCTGGAATTCCCCACGGGCAAATGTAGATCAACGACAACGTGGGATTCGAGAAGTCAACACATCACCACGATCAAAGCACACACCACTGTCTATTCGGTCCGTCAGGTTTGGAGGTCAAAATACTGGAGTGAACCGAGACACCATTCAAAATTACCATCACGCACGACCACGAGTACATTGAGTTCAACCACCTTGCGAGCTTTATTTAAGGCACCTCTGGGTACCAAATTGACTCTCTATTATCTCATAACTCGTACATCGCAAGTCGTAAGTAGTAAATCTTGATATCGTGAACTGTAACGCGTGAGCTCTAACGTCTAAACAATCCAGTATGCTGTATCCTTCGCGGAAAATGCCTTTTTGACCTCCAAAATAACGTCTCCAAAATCCCGATACCAGTAATACCCACCCAAGGTAGATGCGAGCCCGATGACGCCAATTCAATGTTCAGTCCAGTAAACATACCAGCCTGATGAAAGTGCCAACCCAATCCACCCTTTTCTCAGCCCTGCAACCCCCAAGTCCCCAGGTATCTGACCAAGATAAATAGCCCTCAAGCGGAAGAAGGAAAAACGGATACCACTGGGCAGCCTAATTACCCCCGAATGGCGTGCCGGTATTTGAGTAGGAGCCCAGTGGAGGGGAGCCCGGAACATGGACCTCCCACGATATCGTTTCACACTTCCACTTCCTCCTCCTCCTCTTCTTTGCTGATCTCTCCTCTTCTTGGCCTCTGTTGTCCTCAACCTCGGTCAACATGCGCCACTTTTGGGCTGCTGGACGCACCGACGACTGCACAGGTTGACTGGAGGCTTGTTGACCTCCCCCGCTTGTACTTGACGCCCTTGCCCCTGGAAAACAAGATCAAAGGCAAGGACCAGGGAATTGGAGGAGGTGGTGTATACCAGCTTGGAGGAAAGTCGAGACCTACCCGTGGGTGTGAGGTTGGCTTATGTGAGGAAGGCTGGCCAGCTACACCCACTTATTAAGGGAGGAATATTCTAAAAATTAAAATCGGGCCTATACATTTTTACTTACGCGACTAGAGAGGCATTCATATAGACAAAGGAGCCGGCGGACCCGAAAGAGGCAAATTAGCGGGCCATCAGCAAGCGTTGAAGCAGATCTTGACGCACACATGTATAATAGCACACGACGAGGACGTTGTAGTATTTTACGAAAGGGAGTATTAATACAGGGTTTCCCCGTTCGTACCTAATAAGGGAAGTAGCATCTATCCCCTTGAAGGAAGTAACTACCTCTACACCCGAGAACAGCCTATAAAGGCTCGCTCAACAGAACAATAAAGGACACAGCTTAAACTCATCAACAATAAACACATTCTACACTCTACGCTACGCTGGTTCACACGCATCACAAAGAAAGACATGATAGTAGATCAAGTGGAAATGAATCCAGGGGAAGGTACCAATACAGATGGGGAGGGTGGAAGTCGATTTTGGAGGAACTTGAATCGATGTCCGTGATATGGAAGATTCGGAAATGTTGTCGGGCAGTTGGTAGCGGGGAGAGAATGGATGTTTTATTCTCAGTGAGTATGGAGAGAACGTCTGTGAATTTAAATAAAAGCAGATGAAGGGCTTGCTCATGACAATGTTGGACGATATCAAGATCGCATGGACAGGGACACGGGAGAAGGAGAAGATCATATACTTTAGACGGGCCTGGACTCGGAAGATTATGGACTTGGATAGTGGTAGCAGTACATTGAATGAGGCAAGAGGCAATGTGCCATGTACGCGCTGTTGCATTCCCTTAATATCCTGCCCATTGCAAGAATAATTCAAGAACGGCTGGCGGAGTCCGTGGCTGCGTGGTCACAAAAAAAGCCTGCCACTTCACCTCTACACCCGCACCTACGTTCGCATTCTGTGTGTTGCCCGATGGCTCGAGTGTCAATATAGCGGCACACGCCGGCGACATAGTCGGCGGTTTGTGGCGCCTTTGCCTTCAGGATGAAGGCAATTGTCTGCTCAGGAAGCAATTGCCTCTAACGCGTGGCCAGATCGCATTCGCGGAACTCGTCGTCAATGGGCGTGACAGGGACCGCATGGGTGGCGAATGCTTTCGGCCCATTGAAATACTCAAAGATCTTGCTTTTGCCGTCTGGTTTGTCGGTTGATTTCAGGATGTCGTTGATTCGGGTCATGCTATAATAACCCCCGTTGAGATGGTAGCCTTCATTGACCGGGCAAGATATTGAAAGAAAGAGCTCTCAAAGGGGGAGCGCTGGGAAACTGCAGAGAGGGTCATAGTCTACACGGACACCTCTTTTCGTCTCCATGAAGAAACATCTGGCCGCCTCCAGGACCCAGAGACCACATGGCCATCCAGCTATCTGTTGGGGAAAGTCGCAGCCAAAGAAACCCATCTCGATCCAAACTCTCCTCCCTCTGTTGGTGAAGTATCTATAGTATTTCTGTGCAAATGCGCTGCAGGCCTTCAAGACCTAATCCGTTCTAGCTTCTTCCTTTATCGTGCAGTAGTGATACCATGTGCACTCCATTTGGTCAAAAATGGCTAGAGAGAAGTGTTCTTGGTGGTAGATCGGTAGGCACCACCATCTTGTTATTGATAGAAAAGCTTCTTCTACCAGTCCAACGCCTATAAGGAGCGGATTTATTAGATTATTATCAATTACAACCTAGGCAGAAGAAGGGACGTAGATCCGGTCCCTATATAATTTCAATAGCTAAGTTAAGCCTACGCTTACAGTAACCCCTTCTAGCCAACCTCTAGCATTAGCCGTGTGCCATAGATTCGCTATTCCTAGCGCACACTCATGCCAAGACATCCTATCCGGCTGGTTGGTTGCCGGCCAGTCCTCGGGCGGAAGGAGATCTGCACTAAGCACCGCATTGTACAGCTGTCCTCCTTCCTCGCACATAGCCCTTCAGACCGGCTTGATCTTCATTGTTTCCTATCTGTACATGATTTTCAGCAAGAGACGGAGCCACTTACTGATTCCCAGCTCACGGAAACTTCGAGATGCGTGCTAAAAGCCCATTGTCAGTTGCGAAGGACCAAGAGACGATGGGAAGGTGGGAAAGCTCGATGTCATACGAAGTGTCCGTTAAGAAAAAAAAAAAAAGAAAAAAAAAAAAAGATAAAAAAAAAGAAAAAAAAAAGAAAAAAAAAAGAAAAAAAAAAAACATTGCAGTTGATCACGAATAGAAATAAAAGACGTGCATATATGCAACTCCTTTTTGAGACTCACACTGCCCTGGCATCATGTAGGAGAGGATATCAACATTGTCCGGTCACTTTCAGGCGGGGTCTGCACCGATCGGAATGTTAACGAAGGAACAGGCAAATAGCTCTATCAGGGCGCACCGTAGGAACGACCAAAGTCACTCAGTTACGAAGACATCTCTACCTTCTCATTCTCAACCCAGGCCACTCTTCGGTTTTTTTTTTTTTCCTCTTCCTTTTTTTTCTTCTCTTGTTTGGGGGGAGGGGGAATCCTTTAAACTGTCATCAGATCAAACCCTCTCATCTCATCATCGACTCGAAAACTACTGCACTTGTACCGCAAGGTGGAAAACGTGCATCACAGCCGGATTGACAAAAGATCATGGAAGGTTCCACTTGTCCGCTCCCTTGGTTACAACTGTCATCACCGCTTGGGTTCTCCTTGACATCTGCTCTTCCAAGCATAAATGCCGCCGAGTATAGCTGATACATCCAAACTTGCATATTTGAGTAGACAGAGATACTTTGCTGGACTGAAATCTCCAAAGCCCCAACAACCGACAACGCTCATACATGATTTATGTTCATATATGCAACATAACTTTCCCTAACTCCCGGTCCGGTATCTGGCTGGAGTCTAGGCGGTTCAACCCAATACAGCGTGTCTCGCATCTTTTAGTTCGAAGAAGGCGCAGTCAAAGCTCGTTGGACACATATGCCGCGGCATGAAGTATCAAAAAGATCGTCGCTCTTTCTCAAAACTTTGACACTTTGCTGAGTCCCTTCCAGCCATCAAGGAGGGCCTTGAAGCATTTTCTTTTCTTCCGCAACAAAACACAAATGTACAATCTGTGGAGGTAGTTGGCAGTTCGGTCATCCCAGGTGGTATCTGATACTCGGGCCCGAGTCGACCAGCAGGCGCGAAGCCGACTTTGGGGGATGGGCCAAAACTCACTTGGGACACTCGGCATTTTCGGTGCCCAAGCACAACTAATGACCGTCAGAAAAATTACATGCGAAGCGAGAATGGATAGGATCAACAATAGTCTTACCTGTCCCCGTTTCAGTACATCTTTTGGTTGATTAATTAAGGGCGCGAAGGCCCAGATGACATCGGTCAGGCCTGGGCGCGCATGCATTACCCAGTTGCGCGGTAAGCTTCTGTAGTCCGGGTGGCCCACCCCTAAGTTCAGCGCCCTGGAAAATTGTTAGAGTGGGCAGGCGTAGCGGGCCTTCAGCGACTTTCGGGTCCCAATGCCCCTGGCCAACCACGCTACGACCACTTTGGTACTCTGCCCAAGTTGAAGGTCAGTCCGGGGTGGCTTGAATTCCACGGCACCTCAATGAACTGACGATTACGAAGAAAAAAAAAGAAAAGGAAAAAGAAAGCGAAGGAAGAAAGAAGTAAAGAGAGAATGGTGAAGCAAAGAGCAGAAGGAGCAACACGATTCACAGTCACTTTCCATCATTTACTGCACTTGTCACAGCCGTTTGTGGTAAGTCAGGTTAGAGTCAATCGCCTTACCTTACCTAGGCTCCAAAAAAAATTCACCTGCTTCCATGCCACCTGCCACCGGCCACCTCCCACCCGTCCGTCCCAAGAAACGGGAAGGTTCCCCGATACCAAAAAGAAAACAAAAAGTCACAACTCCATGTCTGGTAGATATCACCAAAAGAACCAAAAAGAGAGCTCATAAACCTTATCAGGCTTCCGTTGTTGGAATGCCCACAGCCAGAATCGAACTGACGACCTCATCATTACTAGTGATGCGCTCTACCACTGAGCCATGCGGGCTTATTGGACGGTTGTTATCTTGGCCTTGGGAACAAGACATTATATATCTCACATTTGTCCACTCACTGCTGGGTTCGGAGCGCAAACTCTCTCATCTGACGCAACGCAAAGACGTGGATCGCGATATTTGAATGTTTTCTTTGTGTCATCGGAAAGTTATCAAAGACCGTGATCAGGAATGGATACTAGTAGGAAGTAAAGGGAAGACCAAAAAAAAAAAAAAAAAAAAAAAAAAAAAAAAATTGAAAAAAGGGTAAAGTTGTGCTTGTCCCACCGAGGAACATCCGATGTTGGAAAGGTAAAATGACACCTTGTATGAGCGAGCCAATACAATACAGTTTAGCAATGGCGCGAAGATAAATACTGGAGTTCGTGGGACATCAATCCTGCAAAACACAACATAGCAAGGTTCATTTGTCAAAAGGTATCTACCAGCTCAGTCCCAAGGTACGAATCCCATCATTGATATGGACATTGAACATGACTAGACCGTGAAGTCAGTGAGTTGGACCCACTAAACACTAGACAAAGGGAAAATGGCGGAACCCAGCATACATCGTAGCCTGTCCCATCAAATGTATCGCATCTAGCTCGTTAATTACCCATTCATAACAAGCGCTTCCACCCCATTCCGCCTCTTATCACTTCTCCCTGATTACCTGCCAGCACCTCCCGGGCCAGTCCCATTCATATCTTCCTTGCTCTCCGTAAACATGCTCCGTCTCGGACTACTTGTCGCCCCAGCACCTCCAGCGACTCCTGGGCCAATACCTGCCGTCGGTGGTGGCTGTGGCCTAGCGCTCATGTAATCCTCGCTTCCCTCCGTTAACCCTGCCGTAGGCGGCGATATCGGCTGCGGCGATCCCAGTGACAGCGCACCGCCCATAGCGAAAGTTGCGGACTGGGGTGTAGGGAGGTGGTCAGGCGCCTGTTGCACGCCCTGCTGATCGATCACATGTTCCTCAGGGACGGAGCTGGGGGCTGGGCCGTTGCTGAAGCGGTGGTTGCTCTTGACGTTGGATGGTTGCAGTCCGTTGTTGAGAGACGTTTGTCCCGAGGTCATGGAGCTCACGGTTGCGTCGCTGATCTGTCGGAGGTGTGTCTTATCGCGCTCGCTGACGTTGGAGACGTCCGAGAGGGCAAAGCCGCGGGTCGCTGTTGTGGTGGTTGGTGAAACCGTGGGTGAAGGCATGTCTCTGTTAGCGGGCGCAGCCCCGGATGGAACACTGCCCATCAGCTCCGAGTCGGGACGGAAGTTGGTTGGGGCACCATCGACGCCTTGCATATGCGGCGGCAGAGAAGAGGCAACACCCATGGACGAGCGGGTGTGGTTGCTCGCGTGGTCCATCTGCTGTGTCCCTCCCGTGTAATATGACGGGTTGTTGAGAGAGCCATTTCCGGCTATGTTGATTCGACCGACGCTCGAATGGCGATTCAAGACATCAATGTGACTCAAGCTAGTGTCGTGGAGTTCGGCGGGAGGCGAGGTATCTGTGTGACTAAGAGTTAGCAGGTGTATTTGAAGATCATGGTGGGTTATTCTTACCCATCAACTCCACTGGGGCTGGCGGCGGCGTAATCTGTGTGTCCATAGCTTCGGCAATTGAGGGCGGCGGCATAGGTGATCCTGTGCTTTCCAGATCTTGCATAGGACTGGGGCTGTGAGGGATCGTGCTGAGTTCATCCGAGGTCGTGACGGTAGGGGCCTTTTCAGTGGCGTGTTGCTGCTGACCGCGCATCCAGGACATAATTCGGTAGCCATTTGTGTCTTCAGTTTCGGGTACACTGGTGCCAGCCCTCAATAACCTGCGGCGCCTCCAGAGGAGAACCAGGACAACAATTATAGTCAAGAGCATCAGCCCTAGCACCACACCAAGCACGGGAGGGAGCCAGGATGGTACACCCCCTGATCTTTTCTCATGGGGATCACCACTGCCAGGAGACGTCGGATTAGTGTTGTTTACTGGCGCTTCAGACACATACGGGTACCATGTCGCGATCTTGGTCGGATACTTGGTGTCAAAGACTTTTCCCAGATCTGCTGCAACCCAGCCATTGCTCGGTGCGCGTGCGGTTGCACCACCTGTAGCAGAACCACCGATCTTCTTTTTGATGGCCTCAGGAACACCATAGGACCAGTGCTTAGCAGGGTCGTATCCAGATAGCCAGGTTCCGGATGTCAAGTTGAACACTCGAACAAGCTCAATGACACAATCTGGGGGCCCATCTTCGGGCGCACTTGTATACCCCCCCATAACAAACATCTGATCAGGATAAGGCATGAAACACTTGTGTCCAGCCCGGCCGTTGGACGTACTCGACGTGATCTTCGTCCAGGTAAAAGATGGCACGGAAAGCACCCACACATCGTCATTAAAGTCATCAGTGGCCTTGAGTCCCTTGTAGCCGCCGTAATAATAGATGTTGAAGCTCGATTGATCTTCAGCAGGTGCTACCACGGCACAGCCGCGAGTGAGTTGTCCAGGATTGTCGCCTGTCGTCGGCTGACTGTACCATCGGTCGTTCGCAACATCGTATACATCGATTGTAGTCATGAATGTGGGACTTTTTGCCTTCTGTCTGCCAGTTAGAGTCGGTGCAACGTGTGCAGATGAGCGTGTTACTTACGCTTTCGGTCTCGTTTTCTGAGGTCCCAGAAATTACACTTATGAAATCAGGGAAAACAACGCCTCCGAGAACGACGAGAATGCCCTTGGCACCAACGGGAACCCAGACCAACTCAGGGTTCGCTCGACCAGAGATTCCGGGGGGAAGCGTGCTGTTTTTCCACTTTTCGTTCTGTTGCTCCTTCATGTCCAATGTAATCAAAGAATCGACTATCCGAGTAGGCGATGTTGAGCGGTTGGCTGATGCGGTGTAAATGGGGCCTTTCGATTCTGTTTGAACTCCCGAAAAGTACCACGCCAGATTCTCAGATGGCGCGCTTGCCGCACCTCCAAAAGCAATGTAGCGAGTGACGTTCGTGCTATCAGTCTCCAGACTGCTTTTGAAAAGGCCTGGGGCAAATCCTGGCTTTTCTGTGCCGTACTGATACTGCCTGTAGCCAGAAACTAGGTCTTTTGCGGGCTCCGTGTTGAAGGCGGCGGTTTTCCGGAGAAGGCCACCATAGGCGAACCATTCAGCGTCATTTGCCAACAAGGCGCCATCAATGTAGTTTGGGTCGTTGTTGTTGACTACACTTCCGGGTGGGGCTTTAGTCTTGATCTTGAATTTTGCGGTAACATTATCTTTGGTTTCGAAGGGAGTGCTAAGATTAAGGGTGAAGATACGACCATACGGATTGTCTGTGAACTTTTAGCATAAACGTACAGTTACGAAAAGGTTCTCGACCAGCTTACCATCGGAGATCAAAGCCCCGGGAGTCCCATCAGCCATACCTGGAATCCACCATGTCCTCCCACCATCCATGTAGATAGTGTCTCGGATGATGGCAGCTAGGTTCTTTTTAGCAAAGTCTTTTACCAGTGAGCATGATCAACACGAACCTCTTGGCTGTTCCCAGTAGCATAGCGTGGTGCTGACTTGACCCTCCTCCCAGACCGACTGGGCTTGAACAGAGATGAAATAAGGGGCGAGGGCCAGTGCGGCCAAAACGCTAAAGCCCATGATGCTTAAACACCAACTAGGAACTGCCAGTTGTAGACGATGTTGATGGGAGGGACAGATAAAATTGCTGGCTGGTGCGCTTGCTTGAAGGCACCTGGGTACGATAAAGCCGTTGATGAACGTCACCAAGAATCCATATATGTGATGCCCCAACAGGTCGAAGGGTCGTGGCAGAGGGACACAAAAGTGTTCTATTGGGCGGGTTAGCGAAAAGGAAAATAGACCATCGCCACTGCATCGCTTAGGCAGAGAAGAAGGTGCCAGAGAAAGCCGAATGTCGATAAAGCGGAGTAGAAATGCCCAGTATCGGATATCGTGATATGCAAAATGTGAAGTGAGCTTACCAGCATCTGGATCCCAAACCCCGCACAACTGCAACCAATTGTGTGGTGCTCAAAGGCCGTGGCAAAACCGAAGAGCAGCCACGAGCTGGAGTGTGATGGGAGTGTGGTTTATCCAGGAAGATGGATTTCTGCCACAGACGTCTCGCGAGAGAGGCTAGAGCGAGAAGTGACTGTACGCGTGTGGGAGTACGTCGAAGTGTATACGGCCTCGTCGACGACTGAAGAGATATGCTCCCTGCAACTTGCCAGTCAGCGACCTTGAGAAGAGTTGTGGCGAGGTAAAGGTTGGGTGGTGCAGAGTTCTGCACGGAATCTAGCACGCCGGCACGCCTTGTACACTGACTGAGGAGTCTCTTATTGGTAGGGGCGGCGAGGAGAAGCGAATGGTAGCTAGTCTTGGAAGAGTCTGTAAGACAGGCCCAGGCAAAGTCGGGGTGTAAGTCAACGTTCCAGATGGTCCCACCCCAACCAGCAGCAAGTTACCCAAACTTGGCTTATTCCCACCAAGGACAAGGGAGAGTAGGTAGGCGGGTTCCCGTCTTCTTTTGAGACCCTTTTAAGGATGGCCTCAGCCTTGTTACCGGCGATTGATCCGAGTATAGGGTTGCTGGGGTGGATCAGGTCTGCATATGTACCCGGACTGCGCACTGTAAAGTCAATGGCTAGGTAGGGTATATCTGGGATCCTGATGAATATTATTATCGACGTGGTCGCCTTTTGCGATGGAGGTAATAAGTAGCAGGTAGTGGTAGACAACTTGACACCATAACAGCATCAGGCACCCATGGTAGCCCTAGGAGCTACCTAGCCAAGACCGAGAATCCGCCAAGGCACCGCCAAGCATTTCCATTGCCAACGAATCGAGGTGGAGGAACGGCTTCTGTTCGTTGTCCGTCCCATATTCGAGAGTTGAAGCAGCCAACGGAAACGAGAACATGATAACATGTCTTTTTTTTTTTTTTTTTTTTTTTTTTTTTTTCGTTGTTGGAGTGGTTGGAGCTTCTCTTTGTCTTGTCCGTTGCATGCTGTCCCAGTACAATGGGGGCAAGTATGACAGAAACCTGTTCACCATCAGATGCATATCAAGCGGTGGTGGCTTGCGACAGAGTGACCGTATTCCCATTTGGCGCAACGTCGAGTCCTGCCGTAGACTGGATGGAACAGGTGATACCACCGACAGGGAGGCAATCCCTAGACTTTAATAGTACGTAGTGGCGTACCTGCTGAGGAAGCAAACAAACACAACGCCCCGGCAATACGGTCGAGCCGAACCGGATTCCAGAACTTCGTGTGAGACAGGATGGCGGGAGTGGCCGCAAGGTTTGCTTCCACTATCGTTTGGACAGACGGACGCGTAAGAACAAGGTGAGCTGCTGATGGCAGCATCTCTACATTGGGTGCGTCGCCTCTCTGTCGCCATCGCTATCCATCGACCTCATGGCGTTTGGCGTATCGAACTCAACCAGACATCACATCGCTGCCGATCACGATGGTTTGTGTGAATGGTAAAGAGTGCCGAAACGAGGTGCAATTATGATTAGCCGCCATCGAGATAAAATGCATGATGCTGGGTTGCACTTTCATGTTGATGCATCGCTCCAAAAGACGAGACCGGAAAGTGTGAATACGGGATTCGGAAGGAACCCGTGTGGTGGGAGTTCGTTGCTGCCAATTTGCATCTGCAGTGAGTGGAGGTGTGCAGCAGATACGACGGCACCTTCCCATAACAGGCATCTACCGCTCACCTTCACCACCGCAATTCACTGCACCGCGAAGTGAACTGTGGTTAGTTGTGGAAAGTGTCATCCCATCGTAATCGGTACCTGCTTCCACTTTCCGGTGTTACCTTTCTGCGATTGTGAAGGAACCAAACCTCAACGCATGGCCGAACTTTCCCGGAGTAAGCTGACACGGGCCCGGACGAAGAGGTTGTGAAAAAGTCTTGAGAAAGGTAGCGAGCCTTCTCTCCCTTGATCCCGCCTTTTCCCATCATGAGGTCCACCAAAACGAAGACTTCCTTTGTGTGTAGTGGCGGAAATTGGAGCCTCAGTTCCATCGTCGGCCAAACATTCCCTTCTCTTTATCTTAGATTAGAGGGAGCAGGACTCGTAACCGCAGGCCTGCAATTCCCCTGCCAGGAGGAGACAAAGAAGCGACGATTATAGAATAGCGTCGAGGGGATTGTTGGAGGCGGCGGATTCACGACTCACTGCTGGAATTTCAGCTGTCAAAATCTTCTTGTTGCGCAAAAAGCAGGACAATGTTGGCGTGGTGGGAAGCCGCGTTCGAAGCTATTGCCAGATCAGGCGTCGTTCCTTTGGTGCTTCTTCGCGCTCGCTCACAGCCGATCAAGGGTTCACCCTTAAGGCTACGCTAGGCCGGGGCGGGGAAAGCGGAGATCCATCCCCATAGATTGAACCAATCAGACAACGCCATGTTTGGTGAGAAGACTAGGTACGTCTACTAGTACACCCACCTGCGTGCAGTAAACGTTGCAGGGGGCAGCTGTTCTTTCCATCTGTTTTCCCGTCATTCTCACCACTTCAGTTCTCTCTCATTTTTTTTTTTTTTTTTTCCAACCTGACTGTCCTCTCTTCAGTTCCGAGTTCATCCTCCGCCAGATGCCGTCATCAATCATCGCTCATCACCTCCCCTTTGCTCTCCCTTGGTTCAACCCATCTCTGGTTCGCTTTCTACCATACACTACACGGTTGCGTTGTGATCATTTCGACGGTATCTTCGCAAGTCAGGTAATCTCCCGCATGCTGCTAGGGTTACAGTGCCAACAGAGATCGCGCCATGTCCCTTTGCATTCCGACTTCTTTCTGCTCTGGTTGCCGGTCCAGGCACTTGTCGCACTGGCTCGGCCGGTACCTGGCATTACTGTACAGACTCCGGCAACGGATTTGCTTTTCAGCACGTGTCTAACCGGCATTTTAGCACTTCATGAGTTGTTGCACAATAAGGACGATATAATGCCGTCCGTTATTTTCACCTTATATTGACACTTACTAGCACCTTTTCCTGGACAACCTGCTTGAACCAGCCCACCATCTCACCCTCCCGTCATGCAGGGTGGCTCAAGCCGGACGCCGTGGTTGGGACCTGTCTGCAGTGCGGACGTGTTCAAGGTGGCCAACTTGTTCGCGACCAATAGCCAGTCAACATCGCCAGATGGCCTCACAGCAGTCAGCAATACTGGCCCTGGGGAAAACATGAAAAAAATAAAATAAAAAGATGAATGAAGAGAGAGAGTGAGAAAGAGAAAAAGAGGGGTTTCGGCCATCATTGCAGTCTTTGGCTTTTGGTGTGGTTACAGTCTCCCACGTCCTTACCTTCGTACTCACTGATATGGTTCCCCTAGACATCACCCGTCCTGATTCAGAATAGAGTACCGTGCTACCGGCCCGGAGACACCTGTATGCACCACGGTAAAAACCCCATGGAGGGGCGGGTGAACTCGACCCAAAAACACCTGCCGTTCCCAGAACTGGTTGTGTAGCCGCAAATTGTGTGTTCCTACTTCTTGTCTCGTTATGGAATTCGCCTTGCCTTTTTGTCGTCAGTTCCCCCCTGGTCGACTGCTCCCCTCGGCGGGCCATCCGTCCGTCCCTGGCGCCCCTCGCAACGTTGGGTTTGCTTGGCTCGATAATCGTTGCCCCTAGACTCGGACATCCTCAGTGCCCCAGCCTGCCGTCTTGCACAGTCACACAAGTCCCGATCTTTTCTCGTTTTCTTTCTTATCACTTCTTCCGTCCTCTGGCATCATCGCCCGAGCTCGTGGCTTGTGCCTCCCTTTTTACCAGCCTCCAATTCACCTTTGCGCTAACAAACAAACCCAATGGTCGAAGTCAGGTCAGCTAGCCCACCTTGGATGTAACCAAGCACGATCATGGTGAAGGCAGCAATTATTGGACTTCTCACTTGCTTCTCCTCTGCCGTGTTGTCAAATCATCAATTGGGGCTCCAACGAGATCCTCCCACTCAGCCAGATCAGTGATCGCCAGACCTGGCTTTCGTGAAATCTCCATTCTGCTTACATGTCTGTCCGGCAAGAGCCTGGTCCCTAGGTTGATGCCGAGAACGATTACCATGGATAGGGCCGACCGGGTTAGTCTAGGCCCATTTTGATGTTCAGTCGGTGGTGGTGCCGGTGGGATGTGGCCATGCATTTCCGCGAGTACGCCGTGGGGAAACAAGAAAACACAGTGGAGCAGGGGAGCACCAAACTCGGAACTCTTGAGACCTTTCACTCTCACTTTTGCCCGTCGGTCCACTCGTCCACCATGGGGCTTGCAGCGTATACTCTTGGTAGTAGCATGCAATTATGTTGTTAGCTTTTTCGATTACCATTCTCTTCTTTTTCGACGCCTATCTGTCAGCCCCTAGGTGCCTGATCAAAAAGCAGAGGACCATGATTCAACGGGTTGAAAATGAACATCCTGGAAATCAAGTGAGCCGGCCCTAGCTTTCCCTCATGCTGGCACCGTTGGAGCTAAACCGCACCAAATCACACCAAAGACATGAGATGGGATAGGATGGATTTCTCTGCAGATGAAGGTGATGCCTGCCGAATATTCCTTTCATGCCATTGGTTCACCTGATTTGGGCTTACCCAAAAGGTTGTCCGGTCCCCCCATCTGCCAGGGCCTTTTGGTTTCCACCAGCCTTATATCATCGGCCAGTGCCACTGCCGCACCCCCATCTTCGTCGTTCATGTTTCTACGTCAAGTCTTCGGCGCAGGCTTCACCCGTTGCGACAGCTTCACACTCGTTTTCCTTCCGGAGACTCGACCTCACTCGTTGGCTTGCTAAACCTATGCAGCTTGGCTTGACGGTCTCTTTCAGGCAGAATGCTTGTCACGAGGGTTTTGGGGACGCTCGGAGCGCTGGCCCTGACTCAGTTCGTCTCCGCTACCGAAAGGCCTTTTTACCCCATGACCAATACCACGGGGGTTTCGAGCGCTGCTCCTGTCACGTCTCTTGCGCCCAGTGGTCATAATACCGATACGGGATTTTGCACAAAGTATTGGCACGACTGCCGCAAGTGCGTTGAGCCAGTTGTGTAAGTGAAGAATCCACTAACATGCTGCTCAATCCATGGCTAACAATTGATAGGATTACAACCACGGTTTAGTATGTTGATTCTCCTTCTTCGAATGGGAGGAATGATCAGTCTAACAGCAGACCAGTGAAACTAAGCCCGCCTCTACAGTGACAGTTACATGTACAGAATCGGTAAGTCATCACCACCGCAGCAAATTTCAAATGGCACCAGATACATTTCAGTGTGCTTTGTCAGCTTCTGTATGAAGTTACGGAGTACCCTGAAACCGCGAAGAAACTCTATCTTCTATTTAAGAGGACCGCCAGTCTGCTTGGTCTCCGGTAGATCCTGGCAATCAACTACGTTCATCGCTAACTTGGATTGCAGTACACCGAAACGGTTACGGCAAAGGAGACAGTCATCTCCACTGGTGTCGTAACGGCAACAGTGGTAGAGACAGTCATTCATACCTCAACCGTCGAAGAAACCGAATATGTACGGCCGTTTTATCTGTTTCTTCCTCGCCGGTCTAGCATGCTGACTGGTTTTTTCAGCTCCCAACCACCGTCCTTGATACCAAAACTCTTACTGACACGGCCATCGTGACCTCTGGATACACGGAGACCGAGACTGACTGCGAGACCATCACCGCAACCACAATCTATACAACAGTAAGTTCTTACATAATCGTGAATCCATCAGTTTCTTGTAACTAATTGCCTTGCAGAGCTACCCAGTCACTACAACAGTGAGCATTTGCAATGGGGAGGATCACTCTTCGTATTGTGTTGTCAGCACGACAACTACCTGGAAGACAACCACCGAGACATCGATTGTCGAGACAACGGTTCAAGTCGCAGTCCCGACAACAGTCCCGACAACAGTTCCAACAACAGTCTCAACAACTGTTTACATCCCCACGACAGAGGTAGAAACTAAGACGGTCGTTTACACTACAGCAATCTCTGTCCCATACACTGTGATTGATAGCACAACACTCTGGTCCACCCTTGAAACGACCTACACAAGCATCCATGTAAGCTTTTGCTCCTTTGAAAGTAAGATACAAAGGCATGCTGTTAACTAACACTCGATCCAGACCATTGAGAAGACAACGACTGACTATGTTGAGGTGATTTGTACCACGACGACCACGGAAATCAGTTCCTACCCGGTTACCGTGACTGGCACCGAGACGATATGGACGACCGATTACAACACAATCACGGACATTTACACCACATTGGTTCCAATCACGACAACGGAAGTTGTAACCACCACCGATGTTGTCCTCAGCACTGTTGTTAGTGCTACGACGGAAACCACAACCTTCACCACGGTAACTTCGTATCCGGTGACCGTTACCGATAGTACTACTTTTTACACAACCAAGACGGCCGTAGTCACTTCTGTTGTTGTCAGCTCTTTCACGTCTGTTCAGACTGTCACCGATCACACGACGGCAACCGAGGTTTTCACTACAACTGCGACTGTCATTCCGCCTCCCATTACAACAACTGTATCCGGCACTCTCACCACCATTACACTTCCCCCAACAATTGTTACACAGACTCTGGATCATACTGTCACTCAGACTGAACACATGGTTTCTACTCTGACGCTCCCAGGAACAACAACGGTGACCACCTTCACATCAGTTGCACCCGCGACCACCACCACGTTGATACGTGATGGAACCACAGTCACTACCACGCTGCCGGCTTCTACGGTAACGAGTACGACGACTTTTTCCGTACCTCCTCAAACTATTACGCAGACAATTACCAAACCACCCTCAACAATTACTATTGCCACGACCGTCTCTAAAACGATCACGACTTGCCATCCCACGGACACTGTCGCCCCCGCTCTTCAACAGGCATACGATCCAAAATCTGATCTCACATGGGGTTGCAAACCTGGGTTCGTTTGCGATAAGCCTAAACCAGACAGTTGCAACTTGTGGGCCGATGCGCCGTCCGATGATTATCGGTGCGAACCGCAGTGGTGTAAGCCAGCTCGTCCGTTTCCCAATGTGACCTGGCCAGAGAACGAAACTGGATATTACCCGCCAACTGAAGGGTATTTCTACCTCGACCCCAATGTGTTCGGTTTGAGCGACGATATCTTTGAGGAGCATCTCGTGATTGTTGAGGTTGGCGGTGTCACGTCAACCATTACCACCGGTAATTGGGGTGTCCAACCCAACCTAACCTGGCCTCCGCCGCGCCCGACATCGGCCACAAACTCGACTTCAACCACTTTGCCTTCTGTGGGATACGGATATAAACGCGACCGTTTCTCGAAGCGGGCTGATACCCCACATCCTGCTGTCTGTTATGATCAATGTGAGGACGCCTACCTTGAAGCCCAGCAAGTCGGTAAATCACCGGCTCTGTGCGCCGCCGGCTCACCTTTCAAAGAATATTACGACTTCTGCCAATCTTGTGTTAATGCGAAGCCGGAAAGTAATGCCAAAAGAGACGTCAAGGCGTACCTCGAGCCTAAATATGCTCAATTTATCAACTACTGCGACGAACAAGCCCCTTCACCTGCCCCATCCAGCATACCCCCACAGCCGGTCCAGTCTAACACTCCTACGATCTCCACGACTTCGCAGCAGGCACCTAACTCGAACACTGAGCCCGTACCCATCTCAACTTCGTCTTCTCGGCCAGCCTCGGAGCCTTCTACCACGACTACATCTGGCGTTCCCCCTACGTCCTCAAGCTCTTCTGCTCAACCATCAGCAAGTGAGCCAAGTTCGTCTTCTAAGCCGGCCTTGCCTTCTTCTTTGCCCCCGGTTATTCTTCCCTCGTCGAAGCTGGTGATCACTTCCGCTTCCTCTGCTGTCCCGCCACCCTCTTCCTCTTCCACGGCGGTGGCAGTATCCTCTGAGCCCGCGGTCGTTTCGTCAACTCAAGCTTCCTCTCAGCCGCCGGTTTCTTCATCTGCGCCGGTGGCTGTCTCATCTTCTTCGGCGCCGGTTGTTTCGTCTTCTTCACAAGTCCTAACCTCCTCGTCTTCAGCGTCGAGCACAACAGTCTTAACCTCCTCGTCTTCGGAAGTCCTAACCCTCTCATCTTCAGCGTCGAGCACGACGGTCTCTGAAGCTTCCTCAACAGTCTCGACCGCGTCATCTTCATTGGCTGAATCATTGACTTCGTCCGCATCGTCATCCTCAACGGCATCATCCAGCTCAGTTGAATCGTCATCATCGTTTACCACCAAATCGTCTGCGGTTGGGGTGTCGTCGACCACCGCTATTCCCACCAGACCTGTGTCCGTTCCGTCGTCTTCCTCATTGGCTTCGTCGTCTTCCCCATCGGCTTCGTCGCTGCCCTCGGTTTCAAGCATCGAGCCATCGATCACCGCATCCGTCAGCGGCACGATCAGCGCTAGTAGCACAGGCATCACCACCTCGACCGCCCCACCGTCAAGCATCTCCGACCCCGTTACTTCAGCGGGCAGTGTCGCTCAGTCGCCATCGGTAGCGGCTTTATTGGCTACCATCTTAGCAGCCATCCCTTTCTTGTAAATTTGTTGATTGACGAACGGGGAAGTTCTTCCGTTTGACTTCCTGTTCAACCCTTTTAATACTTGCCCATTTGGGTCAGCCTGGATGAGATGGGTGGATCGGCTTCGTTATGGAGGTTTGGTCAAAGTGGGAGGCACGTTCTAGTGTTTAATCTGCTGCAAGAAAGACGAGTTGTGGTTCGTGGATGAGTTTGTGGTCCCGGGATGTTTGTTACAGAAATACGTCGCTTCTTCACTCATGGTGTTACGCATCAACAAGCTCCTTCGGAGGTACACAAGCGGAGTCGGGGCATGTTTATGCTTATATTCCATTGTGCGGATGAGCGGAAACAGATGCGAATGCCGCCGCGGCCACAGCGGAAGTATGCAGCGTCGTATCTAGCTGTAGGAGGGCCAATGACTAATCAACAAAAAGGGAAGGGAGGGAAACAATTTAAGGATGGATGTGGGACTTCACGAATTCACGACACTCATTTACATGACGGTACATAACTTGGCATGAAGCGGACGAAAGGGGAACAGAAGATTCTGATTGATACCCATGCTATTTGCAGATACACTCTTTTGGGATAATAGATATATTTAGGGATGGTGGAAACTATTGTAAAGCATCTGAACCCATGTCATCGTCGACGTGTGTTTTCAAGTGATTGAAAGAATGGCGTTATATTTGCATCTGGGTACACTATCTTCCACTATTTGAACCCAGAGGACGAAAAGCAGCTAACCAACATAACTCAAAAATCAAATGAGGGTGTGTTCGTGTTTCCCGGGAAATGGCTTCTGAAATGAATGTGGGGGATATGGTCCGTGTGTGCGGCAGTCTCGATCAGATGCTGGAACTCGACCTCAGTTCCTAGCTCCGGAGTTTATACTACTCGGGCAGCGCTACTACTTGCAATGGGCCGTCGGGCCTTCACAACCGTTGGCGCAGGTGCTGAGAATGTTGACTCCTCCGTTCACGCACTGGTACAAGGCATTGGGGTCAAGCACGCCGCCCCAGCCAGCAGGATCTAGTGTATAGCGGCGTATTAGCTGTCTTGTCTTTTCCGCCACCAGCCGGAACTGCGTTGCCTTTGCGAATCAACGAAGATTATACGAACCTTGGGCGATCAGGTACCATCCACAGTAGTTGTAAGGTGGAGTGCAGGTCCAGGCTGCAGCGGCGGCATCCGAACGCTGCTTAACAGAGCCGCCGGAACTGCTGGCGAGGACCAAAGGGGTGGCGGTGAGGGCAACAGCAAGAGCGAAGCGCATGGTGGGTGGTTGGTATTGCCGAAGCTGAGCAGGTTTCTAGGTAGGTGTGAGATGGTTGTGGTGTGCTTTGATGAGGGCTGGAATGGTGTTTGAATCCAAGGTTCGTCGACATATAGCAGATCCAGAGCCGTCCGGGCTTTATATATCTTTACCCTTTCATGAAGTACATAGAGATAGAGGTAGGTAAATGATATTATACGGCAAAATCGACAGATCGTACCCTCGGCGTTTAGTTTCCCTAGAGGTAATCTCACTCGTCGCTACCTACAGATAAATTGTGTAATCGTATTCCTCGACTCTGACCAAACAGCTGATTGAACTGCTAGGTAATTGTCATTGATGTCGTACAGCTGCTGGCTATATAGGCCGGTGGTGTGAATCTGGGTATGGTGTTACGCTTACGTCTCGGCATCGGCTGATGTTTTTCGCGCGCACGAGAACTCGGTGCCCGGCTGAAATTTGTCACGGTAATTCCGTAGGTAGACATTAATGACTGGCTACTAGTAGGCTCGATGGGGGAATGATGTAGGTAGTCGTGCTGTATGTTAGTCCTATCAGAACCGACAGAGGCTAATCTAGACCGTCGGTCCTTGATGAAGCTATTCACATGACTATTTTCGTCTATACTAGGACCTGACATATCATCTGACTAGAGGTATGTAAGATGCTCACCAACATGAGCTGAAGTAGCGCAACCCGGCCCTGTCTAGGTAATTTATCGAGTGTCTAGGTAGACTCGATGCTGTGGAAGGGTCTTGTGAAGAGACCCTTGTTGGACATCTATCAGGATTGCCAGTGGAATAAGCAGAATATAGCACAAGTCAACAGTCAAACATACGACTGACTTATGGTGGATCAGAAGATATTGCCTAGAGATGCGCGTAAGAGTTCATTCTAGCGGCGGCGATTAGAGTCAATAGATCCCGTCCCTATTGCAAGTCAGATTGTTATAAACGCGCACCAGCGGCACAAGTGCCGCAATCTGAAAGAGACTGGTTTTGTACAATGTCAAAGACAGCATCATCTCTTACTTCAGATTCTCTGCAGCGCATCAAAATTCGTAGCAAAAGCGACATATGTGCTGGCCAGGCGTCTTCAATTCAGTAGGTAATCGGGGTCAAGGGCTATACTGCGCGGGTGTGTCACCGTGTATTACCGTGTGTCGATTATTTATATGTGCTTATGTTTGTCGTATAGCGTGTAGTACGGCGCGATTTGTAGGGAAGCTAGTAAGTTTTGATGTCATGCTATCAATGGTGACTCGGTATCTGATTTCTCTGGTTTTTTTTTTCCCCTTTGTCCTGCCACTCTTTAATTCTTCCTTCATTCAACTGCACTTGAAAGTGTGGGTCGGACTCTTCAGGAAGCCCTGGGCGAATTTTTACGTTGGTAGGCAGTTCATGATGCCATTCCGCATCTGATACTCTCTGAAAAGATATCTTTTCAGGGAGCTTCGGACGTACACTTACTGGTACCTAAGCAACCAACATATCATCGCAGAAATGCAAGCTACCTAAGCAGCAGGAAAATGCATACTCAACTCCGTGATATTCATTGTTTCAATACTTGATGACTGATGTCGACCAGCGAATCCCAAGTGTTGTATTGCAGGTTTCTTGGTGTGTTGATTGTTGCTTATCTTATCCTTATCTCTTTATCAGCTTTATAAGTCACCATGGTTGGCTTCCTGTTTAGGAAAGGCCGAACATAAGAACACACCACGGTTACTCGGAGTTAAACGGTTAGTGGGTGAGGGTAAACGTTTTGTGCCACCAGTGAACGATTTATCACTGAACATGCAATATGTCCGTTGTCCTTTTTTGTCTTTTTTTTCTTTTACTTTGTTGTACCGAAAACGGAGATCCTTCACCCGGCCGTCCGAACAAAGATTGTGGGAGAGATGATACAACAAAAAGTCAACCAACAGTCCCCAAACAGGTGCTACGTTTGATATCCAACCCCGCTGCCTAGATGGAACTTGGATACAACCAACAACACCCCGAGATTGTGCCGTATCATTCATTACCCTATCACGTGGTAAGCAAAGTGTTGCCGTAGGTTGCAGGTGATACTGTGCCTGAAAGGGCGTGCTCGGCACGGCCCGCATGCAACCAACTCCCCGCTGGCCGCTGCCCTTGGTTCCACTCAAGCGGGGCCGAAGCAGTCATCGGCTCATGGCCAGAACACAAATGCCACCATCCATCCATCCTCCTCCTACATCCATCACACAGCGTGCCTTCCAACGCCGGAGACACACATGTCCACTCGCCACACTTGTCCAGCTTTCAAGGGTCCTCTTCATGCTCCCACCTGACAAAGTTCCTCTCTCAATTCTCCTTTCCAAACTCTACAACGACACGGTAGCTGCATACTGTACCCTATGTCTACCGCACTCTCCATCCTGCAAATTGCCCTGGCCAAGGAGCTGGATTCCCTGAGTGACCCGGAGGACTGGTCCGAATTCGGCCCCATGGATGTCGAGGAAGACACATCAACACCGGAGGAGGTCTCAGCGCTGCGCGAGTTCGTACAGGCCTACAACACCCCAAGCGCCCTGAACGCAGAGGAGACAGCTCGCAAGCTCATGTCGCTGAATGAGGACCACGTGCCATGCGATGGCGACTTCGACAAGGGCAGACGAATTGCCTGGCTGCTATATGATGTTGGCATCCAGATGGTACAATATCAAGTCGCTATCCTGGTAGTTGCCGACGCCGTTATGGCCCTTCCCCGCTTAGATGCGACACCTGAGCAGGAAGTCCGGTTCGGGAAGAAGAAGTTGGAGCGGTGGAGGAAATTGGAAGACTTTTGGTATTACTGCTGGAACGAGAGATGGGATAGTATGTATTCCAACACACCGTGGCAATAAGGTACCCATTAATCGACTAACAAATTGGGACAGGGTATAACGAGTTTCGATACAGTACTGCATCTGGCGCATACATCTGTGCGAATGCATGGGTGGCCCGTCATCTTGTACTACACCCCCCCCCCCCCGACATTTACTACACCTCTGAGCTAAGTGTGGCCTTCAGCCGGATGATATTGGCCCTTGAGAAAGATCGGTGGAACTATCCTTTTGTGCGAGAGGATGGTGATGTCACCATCCGCTCGCCCAAAGACTGGACTATTACCATGCTTAACACCCACGTTCACGCCTTGGTCCCATTCTTAGTGATAGCAGGAGACATAATGTACCGATATACCGACAGAGAGATGATAGTGCGGAGGTTCGCGGAGGCACATCAAGAGAACCATAAGGACAACACAAGGGAGTCTTGGCAGCGATATAGTTTATTCTGTTCCGGAAGATCCTTGTGGAAGGACGAGAAGAAAGTCGACCAACATGAATGGCTGACGCGAGAGAGGTGGGCTTTTTGGAAGAAAAGATTGGTATGGATTTCAGAGCAGACCGAGCTCTTACAACGGACTCGGGACGAGGCGATCATGCTTGTGCAGCTGATGACGGAGATCGAGGGTCGTGGGGCGTAAACACCAAGAAACGCATCACGCTACAACGGGGCCACGGAGACACAGTCAACGGCAATGAACACAACGCATTATTGCCTTCCCCTTGAAACTGGTGCCTTGTCGCTGTCGGCCTTGCAGGGCAGGTAGCAAAAGTATATTGGATTCTACAACCCAAACAGGTAAGACCGCCTTGCTGAACACTCATGATACCCGACATGTATGCGCGAACAAAGTTCAATTCAATACTGACAGCAGTAGTGGCGGGAAGTAACATGTTCCACAGGTGCAACTATCCCCGAGTGTCCATCCATCCATTCACCTCCCTCACTCCCCACCTTTACATCCCGTAGACGACTTGGTGATAGTTCACTACCACTTCTACTTCCAAAACCCCCATCTCCTTCGAAACATTCCTTTATAAAGTGAGAGTCAAGAGAAAGAAAGCACATACGACCATACCCACTGGAAAA